>NW_005842730.1:230415-231737 GCF_000455745.1 Alligator sinensis | reverse complement strand
CAGTGTCCCTACATTTGGGATCCAAATGGGTCTTTAGCAAGTATTAGGCATCTGAATGCTCAGACAGGCAGTTCTGGACCTGCGCAAAAGGCAGAACACCATCGCCTAGGGAGCATCAAAAATGGAGATAATAAGGGAATATAAGAGCCTCTAGGGTAGGATGGTTGCTGAGTACGTGAGGGGAGAGGGTTTAGATCATATTTCTGCCTAGTCCTGTTTCAGGCACCCGCATCCTTGTTTTGGGTCTGGCCCACCATCTCTAGGATGTGGGGAGCACCGGGGCAAAAAGACTTGCAGTTCCCCTGAGAGTTTAAGAGCGACATGCACCATTGGCTGTCTCAAGGATGATCATCCCAAACTAGGATCACAGATGACACACATCACATCGTCAGCCCCCGTGCCGTCTGTAGGAGCTAGGCCTGCTCAAGCTTTGGCTTCCTGTGTGCACGCATGCAGGTGTTGTGAGGTCCCGGCAGCCACCCTGGACCCACTTTAAGGGTGCTTTTAATGGATTCGTCTCTTGGCCGATTGAGCGGCACACGTCCCACCATGACACATCACACCTCCTTCGTGGAGGCTGGTGTTTCACAGGCACTGCGTCCCATTGCAACCCTCACCCTGGCGCACAGACGAAACAGGCTTTGGCAGCCACCCACCCAGACACACAAAACCAGTGACAGGGATCAGGAAGCTTTTAATGATGCAAGAGGGTCTCGTTACTGCTAGGACATGATCCCAGTCTCTCCGCACAGCTCATGCTGCTTTTGTTTAAAAGCTCCCTTGGCTGCAGCGGGGCATTCAAAGCGGTCCTCTCTCCCCCCTCAGCCTCGAGGTTTCACTTCCCAGGAGCAGCATCCCTAGACGTTGACTCTGCTCCAGCCCAACGCTGGATGGACACGGCTCGAGCCCAAGCTGACCGCAGCCCAACGCTGGACGGGCATGGCCGGTGACATCCAACACGAGGGGTGGATGGGATGGGATGGGGCAGTAGTAGGATCTCACTGGGTTCGATTTGCACCCTGCAAACCAGCGACTAGGACGCCAGCCTCCCCTTGCCGGACTCGGCCCTGAACCCCAGCGGCTCCCCATCTCCAGAGCCCATGGAGGGAGGGATGTGTTAATAATGGGACAGTGCCCTTGTGTGCCCCTCTCATGCCCACGTGCCCTCACACCCTTCGCAGGGGCTCCCCAGGCAGCTGCTGAGCTGGCAGGGGCGGCTGCGAGGGGCAAGCCCCCGAGGGGAGTCCCGAGCGGCACGTGCGCGGCGGACCCGCGGGCTCTGGGAGCCTGGGGGGCGGGGCTTCGGGCGCCCCGCCCCCCCG
>NW_005842730.1:229283-230144 GCF_000455745.1 Alligator sinensis | reverse complement strand
CCCCGCCCGGCCCGGCCCGAACAAAGGAGCCGCGCGGTCCTAGCGCCGCCCGCCCGCCTGGGTCCTAGCGCCGCCCCTCGCGCTCCGCGCCGCCGGGTCCTAGCGCTCATTGACTCTCAGCGCCGTGGGTCCTAGCGCCGCCCGCACCTCCCAGTGGGTGGCAGCGCCCCCTGGCGGCGAGTCGGGGCTGCGCACAGCCCCTGTCCTCCTCCACCTCTACCTGCTGCCTGCCCCAATGGCCAGGACCCCTTCCCCGCTCCCGCCCCTGCTGGGGTGCGGGGCCAGGCACTTTGCTCCCCCCAGCACCCGCTGCCACCACCCGGTGCTGAGGTCCCCACCCATCCTCTCCCTGGGCTGCCCCCCCGGCACTGCCGCCCCAGCCTTTGCGTCCAGCTCCTGCTCCGTTCCCTCCGTCATCCGCGCATCGATTCTCTTCCTCTTGTGGCGTTTCCTGCCCCGTCGCCCCCACTGTCCTCTCCCTGTCGGCTGAGCGGGGGGCAGAGCTTCTCCCCGTCTCCCCAGACTTTTGTCCTTGGAGTCCCCGGCATCGTGTGGAAGCGTCGCCTTCTGGGGAGACGCGAGGGGCGTTCGATTTCCCCAACACCACCTGACACCAGGCCCTGGAAAGGGTGTAGGGGAGGGGCGAGGAGCTGTCCTTGGTGACACTCGCTGTCTTATGGAGCCTCCTTCCTCCCCCCAGTCCCTTTCTCCTGCACTCGGTGGTGGCCGGGCTCTGCGCTGTCTGATCCCCCGACAGCCCTAGAGGAGATTGTGAAAGGACCCGTGTTTTCTGGGCACTTTGCAGGCCAGGTTTTCCCCTTTATAGCTTAATAATGCAATATAAATTATAGCTAGACGACG
>NW_005842730.1:226673-229252 GCF_000455745.1 Alligator sinensis | reverse complement strand
GCTCTGTTTGTTCCCCCCTGATCTACCCCCCCACTAGCCTGCATTGTAGGATTCTTCATACAGTTTATTTGTCAAGATTTTGTCCTGTCCGGCCTTAACTAACCCAAGCCATGGGATTAAATGCGCATGTGACTATTTGCAAATTATTGCTTTGTTTAAAAAAAAAACAACAACACAACAAAACCCACGGTATTCCCTCTTGCAGGCTCCTGTTGGTGGAAATGTGTTTCTTTTCTCTGAGGCTGAGCCATGGATTGGCCTGACGCCGCGCTTATTTCTAGGATAATTTTAATATAAAAATGAAAAGCATCTGATGGGTTTACTGGCAAGAGGAAAGGATGGAGCCTCATGAGCATCAAACAGGCATAAGGATCTTCACCGGGTGTATTTGGCGCCTGAAGCAAAACGCAGACCTGGCCCGCGAGCCACTGGCTCATGAGAGTCAGTCTGTGTTTTGATCGCTGTCTACGTAAAGAGCCACGTCATAGCTGGCGCGTCCTGCATCTGTGAGCTCACGGCGCAGTGTCAGGCTCCCAGATGTCGAGGAATTATGACTCTTGGTTAAAGCTAGTGGGCCTGGTTCAGTCACTGCCTCCCTGTGTGATCAAAGGCTGATTACCTGCTCTGTGACCAGTTCTTTCTGCAGGATGAGCCTAACATGGACCTGCCTCGTAGGGGCTGGTTGAGGGTTCGTTACCTTGAGATGCTAAAGGGAACTTGCTAGAGAAGGGCGCAGGCTCATAGAGCTTTTCAGTACAAGCAGGAGAGGGGATTTTTTTGATGTTGTATTAAGTATATTATAGTAGGAACAAGAAGCCCTAAATGAGATCAGGATCGCTTTAGACCAGGCACGGAGCTGTACATACATACAGTAAGAGAGAGTCCCACCCTGAAGGGCATGTGACTTCCTAGATCAAAGGTAGGGGAACAGTTTGCCCCCATTTTACAGATGGGGAAGCTGAGGTGTGTAGAGCGGTTTGTCCAAGATCGTACAAGGAATCCGTGGTGGAGTTGGGAATTGAACCCAAATCTCCTGAGCTGCAGCCTTGATGCCGGATCCAGCATGTTTATTTTGGTGCTGTGCAGCCAGCCACGTCTGCTCCAGGAGCATCCGAGAGACTGGATTCTTCTCGGAGAACTAAACTGAAATTTGATGTTGCCCCCAACTCTCATCCTACAAGATGCATCCCCTGTAGCTGCCCTTTCCTTGGCTGTTATCCCTCTAATGCTTCTGCCCTCCCTGACTGTTTGCTTCCCTATTGATCTCTGTCTCATGGCTGCTGCTCTGTTCCCTGGGTGCACTGGGGTAGAACAAAGTGATGAGATGAACTAGGGCAGGGGTGCCAGACATGGGCTGCCTTGGAGGCTGGACCCCCGACCTCTGTGGGCTCGTTGGAGCCCCTGCAGTGGTGGTGTTAATCTCGGCGGCCACTGGAGCTGCTGTTTCAGTGCAGCTCTGGAAGCGAGGGATTTAATGCCACTTGCCTCCCTTCTTCCCCACCCCTTACCTGCTGTTGAAATCAAGGGGTTTAGTCATCCCTGGTGACTAAAATTGTTGGCAGGGGAAAAGAAGGGGGTGAGCAGCAGCGGCATTGACTCCCTGGGTTTTGGAGCAGTGCCGAAACAGTCACTCCCACAGCTGTGGGGGTGAATGCTGCCGCTCACGGGTTTCCGACCTGCAGGATCCCTTGCTGTCCAGATTTGCCCATCGGGGCCAAATGCATTTGATGTCCCTACACTCGGGGAAAGCTCCTCGTGCTGGATCAGTGAGCCCTGGCTGAACACCTTAGCAGGAGCTTTCTGCTAAGACCTTGTTCACACTACAATGATCTGCATGTGTGTCTACGCTCGATGCTTTTGGGAGACAGCAGACCCTCCCTTTTTTGCCAGGCACCTCGCATCCACCCAGCAAGTGGAGTAGAGCTTCTGCGGCCATCTGGCAGCCAGCAGAAGGTGCCTATAGAAGCTCCTGTGCTTTCTCTTGGCTGCTACAGTCCCTTCAGTAGCTCGTGACTTCCCAGCACACGCTACATGCCCTGGCAGCATCACTTCGGGTGGAGCTACCCAAAGTGCATGGACGTGCATGTGCTTTGGCAGCCTGGGGGCAGCAAATGCCATCAGCCACCAGCCAGCTAAAGGGAGATGGGTCCTAAGACGATGGTCAGTGAAACTATTAGCCATGCTGAGACTGCAGGTGGCCATAGCTAGGTTAGTGGTAGCATCCGGCGGGGACAGAGGGATGGAAGCCCACACTTCAGAGCTGTCGCTTTAGGCTTTTTCTCTGCAAGCTCAGGCAGCCTCCCAGATGTGGTCCTCGGTGCCCAGCCAGCACAGCCCCACGGCTGCTGTGCCATGGCTAGCTCTAGCAGAGACATGATTTACCCAGAGCAATCGTACTTCTCCTACATGACTTACGTCTGCCCCAGGGAATTCCACCAGCACAGACAGCCCAGAGCTGGAATCCCAGTGCAGCCACAGCTGCTGCATAACTGGGGACACTGGGGTGCGTGCACAGTTTTTTTTTTTTCCCCCTTAGCCAGAAAGCTCGGGGCCTGCTGAAACTGTTCGGGGGGCCGCGG
>NW_005842730.1:210420-226625 GCF_000455745.1 Alligator sinensis | reverse complement strand
AGCTGTTAGGGAGGCAGAGGAGCTCAGAGCTCCACTGAGCAGCAGCTCTCCCTGGGCTCCAGGGATTGGCAGTAAAAGTTGCTGATGGAGATCCCTGTGCTAATTGTCTAAACGGGAGCAGCACATCCCAAACCCTGAATAAGTTCCCTCCCCTGCCCTGGGGATTGCATCCTTGCTCCAGCCCCAGCTGCGCCGTGGCAGCCATCCCTGGCACAGTTTGCATATCGGTTTCTTCCATCTATCCCTGCTTTATGCGGGGGGCTCTGGGGACAGAGATTGCCGGAGCCCAAGGCCGCGCACCTGATTAACTGACTGATTCATAGGGATACTCCGTCTGCTGCAACTTGGCAAGCTGCCCTCCTCCTGCTTTGAAAGCAATTAAAATGCTCCTCGTTGTCCTGTAGGGGGCAGGCTCCCAGCCAGACGGGGCGTGTCCGTGGCACCGGAGGCTCTGCCTGGTGTCCATGTCGGTCGGGGAATCTGGGGTGCTGAATGTGCGAAGGATCCTGATGGGGCTGGTTGTCTCCAGCAGGGGCTGAGCTGGAGGAGAGCAGCAAGAATGGGAGCAAGAAACTGGACGCAATGACCCTCATCAAGGAAGGTAGGAGCTCGTCTGGCTCCCTTATTCTCAGGATGCCTGGTGTGGCCGGGGGAGCGCTCTGGCCCTTTGCCTTGAGGGAAAGCCCCCCTTGCTGTAGCCTTTCCCCGCAGCGCCTGTGTCTGTGGTTATGTCTGCGCTGCAACCAGAGGTGCGATTGCAGCACCGGTGGCTGTAGCAGAGCTGCCTTCGATCTGGCTCGCTCGGGTAACGTTACAGTGAAGACACAGCAGCTGGGGCTGTGCAAGCCTGGCAGCAGCGCTGGGGACGTCCTCGGGCAGCGGGAGCCCATCCCACCTCACTGTGTTTCCCCAGCTATTGCTAGCCAAGCTGCTGGAAGGAAAGGGGGCTGGGGCTGCCTGTCTGCGCTGCAGTCCTGCCTCCGACTGCAGTCGATATGGGCTTTGCACGGACTCAGCCAGGGATTCGGGATAAGCGGGTCTCTGCCCCAGGGGATGTTGTGGCTCCTATCACACAACGAGACTGGGGTGAGCCTGGGCTGCCCTGCTGGCAGAGAAAGCTGCCAAACCGGCGATGCAGCAAGAGTTTCTCCGAGGCCCAGGTCATGGTGCCTTTTTGGGAGGCAAACCACATTTCCTCTTCCCAGGGAGCCGGTCTTGGGGCTTCAGCACAGAGCAAAGCGGGGACAGGACTCAAACCAGACTGTCCCTCTCCAATTCTTCACCAGCCTCTGCTGGCAGCTTGGGGCATTGGGGTTGTTTGTAGGAGGGGTTGGGGAGCCAAAGCCTCCATCATCCAACTCCTGGCATCTGCGGGATGAGTCTCCATTTGGTGCTGGGAGAGGTGCTCTGCGTGGCCGGGGCTTGGCTTTCAGTTTGCAGGGGGTAAAATACATGCGGGTGTTCTTAGGCCAGACTCTCGGCCGGTGGAGCTCAGACCCAGCTTCTCACCAGGTCAGTCTCTTACCAGGCTCTGTCTCTCCTCCTTTCAGACATGTCTATCTTCGGTCACTGCCCGGCCCACGATGAGTTCTACCTGGTGGTGTGTAACCACTGTAGCCAAGTAGTCAAACCTCAGGCCTTTCAGAAGCACTGCGGTAAGCTGGGGAGGAAAGGCCAGTTGACAGTCAAGGGGACTGAACAGCAGGGCCCATTCAGTGGCAGGTGCCTATGACACTGCTCTCCACTGGGCCCTCAGACACTGATGTGTGGGTGCCTGCGGGATGCAAGTGGGGTCCTGGACAACCCCTTGCTGAAGTTTTAGATTGAGCCTGTCTGTGTGGGTAAATTTCCAGGAGGGAGAGATTGCCTGCTGGCTTTGGAGCGGTGCTGCTGGAAACCACCCCAGCACAATGTGGCAGCTGGCTGGATGTTTCTGCTCCAGTGAGCAATAGCGGAGTGAATGCTGCTCCTTCCGCTCCAGCGTGCAGGCGCATGGAGGCGACCAGGGCCTTGTCCCATGCTCAGGGCTGTGACTCCCATCTGTCTGCAGACTTGGGTAAACCTGAGTGCATCAGGGGTGTGTGCGGGAAGCTGCCCTAGCCTTTCTCGGGGGAGTGGCGTGCAGCCAGAGCACGAGGGCAGAGATGTCCCTGTGCCACACAGGGCCTTGTTTGCACATGGCGCTGATGGAGACTTTAATACGCTGCCCCACAGAACGACGGCATGGACCTCTCAGCAAACTGTATTCACGGGCGCAGGCGTCCTCCAACGCGCAGAAATGCCACGCGGTCAATGGGCAGCCACCTGCCTGCGGGGGCCACGGCACCACCAAGGTCACACGGGAGAAGGCCCAGAGCTCCCGCAGCCGGGCCCAGCACCCATCAGAGAGGCCAGAGAAGGCCCAGAAAGACAACCTCTGGTGAGTGGTGCTGGGAGTGCTGTGGGGGGGCCTGGCCACCCTCTGACACAGATGGGAAGGGGGATTCCTGATCCTGCCTTGGTGCTGGGAGTGGGTAGAGCCTTACCCAGGCTCTTAGGCACTTAGGATTGGGATGGGGGAAGAACAGCAGGTGGTCCTGACCCAGAGGTTCATGGAGTCGTGGGGGCTTTGATGCCTCTCTGGTTGTGGGAGAAAGGGAATAGCAGAGGAGCCTGAGCCTCTTCTGACATGTGGGGAATGAGGGCTGTGGACTGGCCCACCTGTCCCTGCTCCTGCCAGTGTCCATCCCTGGCTATTTAAGCCATGCCCTGTGAAAGATGCTATGGTCTCGCACTGGCAGCCCGAAGCCAAGCTGTGCTCCATGGCAGGCTCGAGTGCATGGGACTGCAGGGAAGGTGGATTGTAGGGCCCAGCCTAAAGGTGTCATGGTTAAGGTACAGTGAAGGGGGACCCCAAAATTCACAAGCCCAAGCCACCTGTAGGAGGATGTGGATCGGGGCCTGGGAACTGCTGGCCTAGAAGGGACTCAGGTGACCTCCGCTCTGATGGGTGATTTGTAGCTGTCATGTTACCTGGCATTTAGGGAAGAAGCTGCCGACCCCTCTGAGCCCGTCCCTTCTCCTTCCAGCCTGTTCATGCCGGTGGTGAACCTGGAAAAGATTTCCAGCCTTCCCAAGCCTGATGGACATGGGATCAAGGTGCCCCCAAAGCCCTCTGCCTCTTCCATGCCCGGACAGCCTTCCACGAGCTCCAAAGAGCCCCTGGGGAAACCATCCCTGGCAGCATCTCCGAAAGATCCGCTTGTGCCAAGCAAGGTGGGAGGGGACTCCATTTTGCCCACCGATGCCCCAAGCAGGAAACCGGAGAGCACATCTGCCTTGGGGGAGAAGGAGCTGAGTTCCTCCAAGCCTCCTCCCAAATCCCACAAGAAGATGGCACGTGAGTCCTGCTTCTCCTCTCTGGTGCTTCCTGGCTTTGTGGGCTGCAGGCTGCTTTGTTGCCCAGTGTGGGTGATATTGAATCAGCCCAGCAAGGCAGTGTATTTTGGTGGTTGCTAAACCCTAGGCATGGCCATGCTGTACGGTTGCACTGGTGTGATTGGTAGTACGTCGATGCAATCAAGTACGGCACAGACAGTTCAAGCCCCTAGGCTGGGATAACTTTGCCAAGCCCAGTGAAAAATTACCTCTGAAACCTCAAGGCAGAACATTACTGCTGTCAGTTTTACTGGTGTAGGCATTGTCCACATCCATCCATGGGTAGCCATTCCCTAGGGGCAGACAGGCCGCTGGTCCCCTGCCATTTGGTGGTGAAGAACAGTAATAGCTGTCTTCTTCTTTTGCTACCCCAGGAGAGCTGCATATTGCAGTTTGTGTTTTAGGTGCAATTTATATCAATGTACAAACCCCATGTAAATCACACCGGGTCTGTGTGCATCCACCCATGTGGTGCTGCTGAAGGTGAAACCTAGAAACAGGAGGAACCCAGAAAAGGGATTCAGACAATCTTAGTTCTGTGCCTAGCTCGGACACTGATCCCCTATGCCAGCTTGGCACGTCACTAACCTCTTCCTGCCTTTACTTCCCCACCGACAATGAGAAGAATACCTACTTCCCTGGGGACTGAGAAGCAGAACGAGCTGCCTGCACGATGCGTAGGGAACCTTGCCTGGATGGGGAAGGTGTGGAGGGAGGGGAGAAGTTTTTTTATCACTTCTACATTTATGTTCCTGGACAAGGAGACTAGGGAAGAGAAAGCATTGTGGGTACATAGTCTCTCTCTGCCCCACTCGGAACACACGGCCTGTCTAGCTTGCTGTCCTGGGCCCAGAAACCCTCCTTAAAACACTCCACTCTTGACAGGGAAACTGGGAAAAGACTGTGTTGGGGCAGGATCCTGCACATATGTAATGGGACTTGCGTGATTTGAGGCTTTTAAGGCAAAAAGAGACATTGTGGTCAGGCAGTCAGAGCTGCCACCTGGCATGGGTCAGCAGATCCTACCTATAGTAGGTCTATTAGAGGGGATGAAGTGTGTCCTGTCTGTTCAGGGGTGTAGGTTGTAGCTGTGTTGGGCTAAAGACATAGGAGACATTGTCCTCCTGTCTGTTCAGACACTTCACTGCCTCAGTGATCACAGCCCTACGAGAGTCTAGACAGAGCAGTTTGGACTGTTGTTTGTGATTCCTTGTGCAGTGAAGTTTCCAGGCTAAAGGGATACAGTCAAGATATTAAAAAACATGCCTTACAACCTGCCGGCTCTTAGGTGATGGTTCCTTGATGTGGGGCTCATAACCCCCTCGGGGCTGGAAGGGGTGTTATAGGTAGGGACAGGGCGTTCTAGCCATCACGCCCTTCATGAAGTGGAGCAGTGGCTTGTGTGGGTGGGAGATCCCCAGGTGGAAGTTGCTGAGAACCACCATCTTACTAGCTCATGCACACCAAGCCACATGTGGAGCTTCCCACAAAGTGCACTGTCTGCATTTCAATCCCTTTGGAAGCCTCCTCAGTGTCACTTTGCTTTCTAGTCTGTTATATGGTTTTGCATCTCCTGCCTGACCCAGGGCTGCTTCAGATCAGGGTGTTTCAAGCCCCTACTCTAGCAGCCCCACAAAGACCTGCCCTTGGTACTGGGTTTAGGAACCTTCCCTTCCCCCCCATGCTTGGTAATAACACATTCTAAATTCTTTGCCCACTCTCTTCATGGAAGGATTATGTAGAAACCCTTGCAGTCGTACCTGAGTTCTGCCCAGCGTCAAAAGAGCACAAAAGCCCTGGGATTGCAACAAGAAGAAGCAGTGTTTTCCCTTTTCTGACGGAGGCAAACTTGCAGCAAAGACGTGTGATCTGAGATGCAGGCAGAGCTCCAGTCCCAATGCACTCATCTTCTCAGGGAGTTTGGAGGAGATGCTAAGGAACACGGGGTTCCTCACATGCAGGAACTAGGATTTTTGCACTGCACGTACTTCTCCCCTCAAACGCCTCGTAACTCTCTGCGATCTGCCCTGCAGGGAAGGAGTGTGACTTGAACAGGCAGTGTGGAGTCGTGAACCCCGAAACCAAAAAGATCTGCACCCGGTTACTGACCTGCAAGGTATTGTTCTAGGAGGAAGTCGCTTCCTGACAAAAGGAGTGGGTGTGGGGGAGAAATCCCTTGCCCCATGGGCCCGGTTAGAAGTTGAATGCATCTTCTAGGGGCGCCCCTATTGCAGCTTAGTTTACTGTGGCAGGGAAGGATTTGCAGCTACAGACAAAGTGCTCTAAAGACCAAGCTGGTTGGAGAAGGGAGGCAGGAGTCCTATGGGTTACTGCTGTCCAGTCTCAGTCTAACTGGCTCTTGGAAGTGGTTCTAAGTCCCCAGGTAGTACCACAGTATTTTACAGCTAAGCCCTGCTGGGGATTAGGACTGAGGTACTCTGCGAGGGCCTCTGCTTTGAACCCACAGGCTTCTCTTGGTGGAGGTGAAGAGTCTGCACTAGCTGAATCAGTAATTGGGTATATAGATACCATAGGCTGCCAGTTAGCAGAGTGCCCTGAACATACACATGTGAGCATATGTAGTGGCATCCTGTGAAGGGTGGCGATGAACAGGTTCAGTCGCTGGGTGTCCTTTGACTGTCTCGTCTCCTGCTTGTCACAGATTCACTCTGTTCATCAGCGCCGTGAGGTGCAGGGCCGGGCGAAGGACTTTGACGTGCTGGTGGCCGAGCTGAAGGCCAACTCCAGGAAGGGGGAGTCTCCCAAGGACAAGAGCCCGGTGAGGAAGGAAGCAGCCCCCGAACGTCTCTCCCAGGATTCCTCCTCCTTGGCGCAGACCGCGTTGGTTTTACCCAGCACTTCCCCTTGCCGAGCCAAGCAGCCCCACTCCCACTGCGCACCTCTCAGGTAAAGCAGCAGCGATTCCCTCCTGCCCCCATGAATGGCAGAGCCTGGAGCTCAATCTCCACCTACAAAACCCTCTCCCCACAGACAAGGGACATTCCCTTGCCCTCGAATAGGTAAGCACTGCTCTGAGACTGGGCTCCTCCAGCCTCTGTGCAAGAGACCCCAGCAAACCACACATTAGGCCCCAATGGGGATATCGGTGCTTTCTGAAAGAGGAGCCATTGTCTGACACGCAGCACCCACCATTGAGCCACAGCTTTTCCAAATCTAACCCTGCCCCTCTGCAGCTTGAACCCAATGGGCCTTCTCTCACTTCTCCACCTCTGTTAGGTCCAGGGTTTCCTCAGAGAGTGACCTGGAGGACCTGCCCACTGTCTCCAGTGAGGGAGACCCAGGCCTGTACCCCTTCCCCCTGCCCAAGGGGAATAGCCGGCTATCGAGCGACGAGAGTGAGGATGACACGGCTGAGGATGTTCACGGGCTGGACTGCCATTATGCAACACGGCCACCGCGGCCACAGGCGGTAAGTGCCAGGTTTCCTTCAGGCCTAAGGCAGATTCCCTATGCCCCACCTGGAAGGAGGCCAGAGGCCCCTCTTGGCCTTGGTCTCACTTGGCATTTAGGGTGATAAGATCCTTCCTTGGGCTTGGATCTTGGGATCCAGCTGCAATCTGTCTCCACATTGGGGCTGGGAGGCTGATAGAGTGGGTGGGGGGACCCCAGGCTGGCAGTACTCGGTCCTTCCTCACTCGTATCTGCCAGGCTATGTGGTGGGCTCCCCACACCCTTCCCCTGAGCAGGGGACTGCTGCGTGGTGTACAAGAGTCCCTCTGTCTGTCTGCCTGATGGGTCTGCCCTTCCTCCAACCCCGACCGCAAACAGTTCTGCACCTTTGGAAGTCGCCTGGTCAGCCCAGGGTGTTACGTCTTCAACCGACGGCTCGACCGCTTCTGCTCAGCACTCAGCTCCATGCTGGAGAGACATCTCAACTCGCACATGTGGAAGTAAGTGCCATGCTGCTGCAGGCTGAGCCCGAGGTCGGGTGGGAAAGCCCCAGTTGCACCCTGAATCGGGCAGCAATGAACATAGTGACCAAGTGGGTCAGGGATTGAGTGTGATCTCTCAAAAGTACGTTGAGATGGAGACCAGCTCAATAGCATCTACCCCTACACAGGTCCTGAGTGTGGTGTTGTGTCCTCTTGGGCAGAGCTGAGTGCACATAGGGAGAGGCAGGCAGTGCAGGAGGAGGGAGGTTGGGAACATCATCCCTTTTTCAGACCGTCTTCTCCCTCTTGCCTCCACCCCCACAAACCTCCCAAGTGCTGGTGGCTGCCCCGGGGTCCAAAATGGGATTTAGTCTGTTAGGAATGCCATGCAGACACATGCTGGCAGGGAACATTGACATTCCAGTCTCCTGCTCTTAAGTGGGGAAGGTCAGCTTAGATACGCGGGCGTGTGGTAGGCCAGGGCAGGGAGGCCGCAGAAGGTTGGCGAGAAAGCCCTCAGGACCGAGGAAGTGCCGAGGAGACAGTTCTGGGGAAGGGAGGTCAGCTGACACGTCAGTCATTTTTATTCTTTTCAGCATTGCTAAATTTAGAGAGTGGTTTCTATTTCAGGCTCCGTGATAATGCTTCCCCTCCCCCATCCCTTCTGCTCTCCTCTGGGCAAGCCACCACAGTGGGATGCTGCAGGTGGGCTGGGAGGGTACCGCGTTCTTCCCACCGCCCCAGGGAGCAAGGAGGTGATGGAGGGGGCAGTGTTAGAGAGGAGGGCAGGGCCTTGGCTGCCAGGACTCCTGAGTACTCCTCCCAGCTCCATCACTGATGTGCAGTGTGATCTGAAGCCAGCCACGCTGTGATAGCCTGCCTCAGTTTCTCCTTGGTATAACGGGACAGCGTCCCCTGCCTATAGGAGGGATCTGAGGCTGGGCTGGCATTTGGAAAGTGTTCGGGGTGTCAAGTGCAGTATTTGCTGCTTGCACTAAGACTAGTGATTTTTATTAACCCTTTGGGAGCCGGCTGGTGCCTGCAAGAGCCGTTTCTTATTCGAAGCCCCGATTTCCCATCTTTAGGCACGCTCAGTGCTGTTTTCCCCCAGCAGATGGAGCTGGAGCACTGGGCTCCATGCAGAGTCCTGATGGACCGGAGCAATGGGGATAGACCGCCTTGGAAATGGGAACACGGTGTGAAGGGAGGAGATGACCCTGGATCTGGAGAGGGTGGGAGGGGGAAGAAGACAGCTCAGGATTGATGGAGGAGGGTGTGACTGTGGAGAGGAGAGGTGTGGGATTGGATGGGGGGAAATCTGGAAGACAGATGGGGTAGGATGGTGGAGGGGTGGGTCAGTAGGGGCTGGGGGAGAAGAGGATCATGGACCAGATGGAAGCAGCAAGGGCCAGTGGGGGCATGACTGGGGAGGGAATGAGATTCAAGGTGGAGGGGAGGGAGTTAAAGAAACTGCCCTTCTCTCCACCTTTCTGACTGCTTCATCTGCTCAACCAGAAAGATCCCTCCCGCCGCTGACCCCCAGCTCCACACAGCTTCGTCACCTACCATCCCAGGCACCTCTGCTGGTGGCACGGCCCAGACATACAGCTCCTCCCCAGCCTGCAGCCTTCCCCACAGCGCCCCTGGGAGGACGTCTTCATCCTGCACAGCTTCTGCCTCGGTGATGGCTGCTCGGGAGAGCCGCAGCCACCCCAGCCTGAACTACACGGTGGGCTCGCCCCACGCTGCCGCTGCCTGCAGCCAGTCAGACTGCACGGGCGGGAGCCAGTCCATCACGTCTCCACTGCCTGCCAACACCCCCTCTCCCTCCTTCAGCAAGTTGCCTTCCACCAAGGCCAGCAAGTCCTCCAAAGCCAAGGAGCTGGCAGGCAGTGTGGAGCCTGAGGCCTCAGCCCGAAAACGCAAGCAGCCTCTTGGAGCTGCTGCGAGCCCGCCATATAAACGGACCTGCCTCCTGGACTCAAGCAAGGGCAAGGCAGCCGGCTGCCAGGTCTCCCACCCCCCTGCCAAGACTAAACCTTCCCTGGGCTCCTCCTCCACTGCCTCCTTCAATGGAGCCCTATCGCCAGGCTCCAGAGTCAAACGGGCTGGCCACCTGGACTGCAGGGCCACGAGCCACCTGCCAGTCAAAGCCTCCCAGCTGGAAAACCGGGGCTCCCCCCTCAACGGCCCCAAAGCACTTCAGGCCAACTGCATCTCGGACGAGGAGGCCAAGAAGCGTAAGAACACGGCCACTTACTGCAGGCCGATGAAACCCAAGCACTCTGCCTCTTCCTCCTCCTCCTCGTCCTCTTCCTCTGACTCGGGTTGTTCTATCAGGAGGAAGAAGCCAGTTGCCTCCTTGGCCTTTGAGGAGAAGCGGAACGCACTGAAGGTATACAGCTTCCCGCTGATGCCAGGAGCCCCCAAGCCAGGGCTCATCTTCCTTCTCTGCCCCCACAGTGGGTTAAGCTATGGGCTGCCTCCAAACATGTGCCAGGTCCCTACTCCATCCCCACAACAGCCCCCAGGTCATCTTTGCCATCCCCGGATCCTCCTCGCCTGCATCTGGGGGATTTGTAAATGTGCCATCGAGCCAGAAAAGCAGGCAAGGTTCCTTGCAACCAGCTGGAAGGGGGTTTAGGGAGGTATGGAGCTTTCCCAGGAATAAGCTTCCCACGTCCTAGGGCACCAGACCAGATGGGCCCATGTGATAGGGTATGAGTGCCCCTGCCTTATGGAGCCATCAGGTCCTGGCAATCATTGTCCTTTAATTGAGCCCATTAAACTGTCACTTCATTCCTTCAACACCTGAGAATATAGATGTCCAGTATGAGAAAAGTTAATAGGATTTTTTTTCTTTTTAACACTGGAGTATAATCCACAGCAGTAGGGGCCAACATTTTGGCAGGGTTGACAAACTAGTCCCACACCACTCTTGAGTGCCACCCTGATCTCTTTTCCTTGTCCGCTTTGCTTTCTGCTTCTTGCCCCATGCTCCTTGCCTGCTCTGCTTTCTGCTCCCTGCTTGCTTTGCTGCTGTGCTGCCTGGTCCATCCCTGGTCTGCCATATGCCACACAGAGAGGCTGTTTGTGGCATGCAGGTTGGCCACCCCGATCCACTGGCTCCCTGTAGGCTCTGAAGGGGGCACTGATGAGAATTGCATTGGGCCGAGGGTGGCTGGTTGCGGGGGAGCTCCCAGCTTGCTCGGCTCCCAGCAGGATTCCACATGGGGTCTAGGCAAAAGGAGAGCTGACAGGCTGTTCTTTTCTGAGCAGGAGATGCTCTTGGGACTGGAGTGGTGGCATTGTCTTGGGGGAGCTCACAGCCATCTGAGTCTCGGGCACTGGAGGGAATGGCACTGGGAGAATTATAGCTGTTGGGAAGATCACAGTCTCTCCCATCTGGGTGTTTGTATGACAGGACTGACTTCTGGGGCCTGTGCAGCCTTTGCAGTCTCAAAATATGTCCTGTAGCCACCCTGTCTAACCAGAAGATGAGAACAGGGCTGAGCAGCTGTTGAATTTGGCTGGGGGACTTTTCCTAGTCTCAGCTCTGCCTGGCTGGGTGACCTGGGGGGAATCACTTCCTATCTCTGGGCCTCCATTTCTCCATCTCTAAAATTGGAATAATGATCGTGACTTCCCTTCGGGGGGCTGGGAAGCTTGAAGTGCTGCTCTACTGTAAAAAATGGCTATAAAATGTCCCCTCTGTACCTAGGCAGCCCAGTCCTGGCTGAGTCGGTCAAGCCTACTGTCTTGCTGGCACCAGCATCTACTACTTGTGACTCCTGTTAGTAGTGCAGAGAAGGCGCTGAAGTCTGTTCCTTGTGCACTAGCAGAGCTGGTTACCAAGGGGTCACCCAATATAAACCTGGTGGTAGCAGTGCTACGGCACAGGGGCCAACTAATTATGAACCTAGATGAAAGAGCTCGGGTGGACTTTCAGATCCCAGGGCAGTTTGCAGTGTTCGGGATACATGCACGGAAACTGGGCACATTCGATCTGCTGCTGTGAAGAGAGCCAAGGGTATACCAGGCCCTACTGGGTCTCTGGCCCTAAGAGTTCCTCCATCTATTCAGAAGCAAACCTAGCCATGTGCCTTTATTATAAATGGATGCTGATTAGATGCAGCCCCAGGGCTGCACCCCAGTCCTGAGTCCCAGCTCCTGAAAGCAGATTGTGGGCTCGTCACTACCCCCCATTACATCCCTTTTGTTCCCCTGTACTGACTGCCTGTCCTCTTGTCTCCCTTGCAGTCAAAAGCGCATTAACAAGGAAGTGCCTGGGTCGTGCAGAAGGAGCCATCAGCCCCGGGGACCGGGAGCCCCTGGATCAGAGTCAGAGCCCGCTGCTTTTTATAACTTTATATTATTTTTTTTAAAAAAGAAAAAAAAGACTCTATAAAATACCTCAAGACTCTTTTCCTGTTCTGTTGCTGCTAAAAACAAACAAAAAAAACCCAAGGAAAAAATGAGAGACAAACCCAATCCACACCTGGGAGGAGGTTGGAAGCAGATGGACTGGACTGAGGTGGCAGCCGCACGGCCGGGCTGGGATATTTATAAAAATTACTATTGCTGTTTTTGTTTCTTTTTTTAAAAAAGAAAAACCCCGTATCAAAAGGGCGGCTTGGCCTGTGGTTTTGTGAAGGGGGGAGGGAGAAGGGAATTGGCCCCTGGTGGCAGGGCTTTGAACATCCGCTCCTGTCAGCTCTATGTTGGGGTGCCACCATTTGCTGGCAGTGCCCCGAGGTGGGTGTAGCTGAGCGGCTCCCAGCGTCACCAGCTGCTGAAAGCAGAAATTTGTCAGACAGGCTTCAGAAAGTTGCAGACTTCTTGAAGTGATCAAAATGTCACCAGGTAACGTATCGAGTATTGCACCTAGGACATGGAGTAGAGAGGTAGTTAGCCACGTTAGCCTGAAGTCAGGCAGGAGGGCAACAAACACTCAGAAATTGTTAGGTCTGGCGACACGATCTTCTGCAGCACCCTCACACATATAGTAGTCCCTTGTCCCCTGACTCTTTCTTCTGGTCCAAGCACTGGCAGTGACCTGAGGCTGGGCTTGTATGTGGGGCATGTTATAGGGATTGGTCAATGGGGCAGCACTAGGGGCTAGATTATGGAGCTCTGCAAGCTGGATCTGGCCCATAGGTCATAGATTTGATACACCTGCACTGTCTGGACAACTTCATGACAGCTCCATCCCTGAGTCTGCTGTCCATGCTGCTTATCCACCACAGTCTCATCTCAGGCTCAGGAGTTCCTGATCCAATCCCAGGCAGTGACCGGGATGTTAGGAAATGGTTTAGTGGTGCAGAGAAATATTCCTCACCTCCATGGGACAGTTTCACACCGGCAGCCCCAAATCTCTTAGGCATTAAAATCTGCAGAGTAACGGCACCACTACAGCAAAGGTGGGAATAGACGTTGATTCTCTCATCTTCCATTAAACCCAGCTACCTGCCAAGGTAAGTCGATGGGACTGTGAGTTAGGCAGAATACAGCCCACAGTCAAACCTTCCCGTTTGGCTTATGCACCTGGTAGAGCTGCTATCCCTGCTCCCTCCTGCCTCGGCAAGACTTGCCGCCTCAATTTGAACCACACAGACCTCAGGCAACCCACTTAAGGAACCCATTTAGCATCAGATAAGGTACAGCAAGTTATGCATCTAGGTAGTAAGATAGCAGCGAAGGCAGGAAGGTTGACTGGTTCAATCCAGGTTGCAAGGAAGGCATGAAGAGCAGGGCCTGCAAAGTTGGTTATCGTGGTGACACGAACTTCCCAATAAACCCACTGAGCCAGAGAGCAAGGAGGTGGCTAAGGTTATCCAAGATAATGGCCGCACAACCTTTTGCACAAGGTCCATGGCCAGAGCATCTTTCCTTCTCCCTAACAGTTGTAGCACCTGTGCAGAGTACTTTTCGATGCTAATGTTGATCTTGAAATCTCAGACCTTGAGACTTTAGTCTGTGGTCCATGGAGAGAGAGGATCTCGGCTTGAGGCATTTTCTGTATAGCAGGGAAAGCTTCAAGCATCTTTGGCCACATTGTTTTGCAGCATCTGATGAAGCCAGCTTCAGATCATGAAAACTTGTGCTCTATCTCTATTTTGGTAAGTCTATAAGGTGAAGATCTACCCTGCTTTCTACCGAATTTCCCCTCCTGATGCTGTGTGTTGGACTGTGTTTCACCCCAGAGCTGCATGTGTCCTTGTGCTGCATGCACCACTGGTAAGGCACTTGTGGTGAGAGCCACAGACAGATGTAGGATTTTGAAAAGGAGGATGCAGATGGTGTGGTGCATCATCCCATATAACACGGTACCTATTTTTCTCCAGGTAAAAAGAAACTAGAAGCTTTACTAATATGCTAAGGGGCTAGGGCTGCATTATTCAGTTTAACATCAAAGGAGGCCTGATCCACAGTTCAACAGAGTCTTAATTCCAGTGGGCCTGAAATTGCAAGAGGGAATCTTGTCTCTTTTGAAAGACATAACTACTATTTGCAGGGCCAGACCCTAGGTCCATCTGGCCCAGTCTCCTGTGCCATACAGAGGCAGAGAGCAAATACTGAAAGGGAAAGTGAACAGGGTATGGCCAAGGTTTTTCCCCCTGTTCCTCTCTCACTTGCAGCCTCCAGCATTTAATGTCTAGGAAGTCCTGGCTCAGAGGCCATGCCCCTTGCTCTTGCGCTCAAAAGCTACTGATGCCCCTTTCCTCCAAGCATGTGTCCAGTCCCTTTGTGAATCTGGCTAAACTGCCAGTTTCCACCACGTCTGGTGGCCACGAGTTCTGCCCTTTGATGATGCTGGGTGAAAAAGAGCTGCCTTATGTTCATTTTAAATGCACTACCTGCTAGTTTCATGTTGGGACCCCTAGTTCTTGCCTGGTGTGAGAGAGAGAGAGTCAATAATAAATCCCTATTGACTTTCTTTGCCATTTAGTGTTTTGTAAGCCCTTCTGTCCCCCCTCAAGCATCTCCTTTCTAAACAGAACAGGCCTGGCCTCTAGTCTCTCCTCATACTGCTAATGATCCTTGTAGCCCTTCTTGGTCCCTTCCTCTAGTTCTTCTAGCTCCTTTCTGGGGTGCAGGGACCAGAGCTGGGCACCATCTCCAAGGTGCAAACGTGCCATGGATTTACAAAAGAGCATCACAATACTTCCCTTGGAGGCAGAGGACTCTGAGGGCAGACCAGGTGCTCCAAAGCGGGGCCAGCACTGAGGTGGGGAAGGGAAACGCCTTGCCTCCCTCTCCTTCTAGATGCCCGAACTTCTTGGAGGCATTTCAGACCTGGTTCTCTTGAATCAGGGCGCTGGGACTGAGTCCAAGCTGGGGGAGGGGGCAGTGCCCTGTGCTGTGAGCCGAGGATCTGAGGAGCAATGATCTCAGTTGCAGCAAGGGAAATTCAGGTTGGATATTAGGAAAAACTTTCTCATGAGGAGGGCAGTAAAGTACTGGAACAGGCTAGCTGGAGAGGTGGTGGAGGCCCTGTTCATAGAGGCTTTTAAGACCTGGACAGACAAAAAGGCTAAGATGAGATAGTTCAGAGCAGTCTTGCTTGGCTCAGATCAAGCATCTCAGTGGGGGCACCTGAATCCCAAGTCTTAAAAAAAATATATATGTGTATATATAGTTTTATACAGCATCCCAGATAAGCATTGCTACACAAACCTTAAAACATATTTAAAACCCATGCACATGTTACAATGGTCGTCTGCATGCCCCCGCGCTCCCATCCGCAGTCCTTTCCATAACCCAGGCTCTTAGTTTTCACCCTGCTGTTGGGTTTTACACTGTCCGCTTACTCCCTGTCTTGGTTGTTGTCACTGTCACTCTCACTGTTGCTTCTGCTACTGACACTGCTGTTGTCACTGTCGCTGCTTCGGGGTCCGCTTGTGTCGCCGTCGTCTTCATTATCACTGACCACTCCACCTCTCGGAGGGTCTTTGAACAGCCTGCACCAAAAGTCCCTTTGCCAAATGGAGCTGGCCGCTTCTCCTCCATCCTCTTCCCACTGCTTTTCGGTGGTAGGACTGGAGTTCACTCCAGAAACATTTGGATGCCGTCTGTTTCCTCAAGCGCCGTGTGTCCGTACACCCGCAGGTTCCTACATTGCCACAGGGCACTCCTGACGCAGCACACAAACTGGTGGGACCCCCACTCTTTAGTACAGCGCCGCCTGTTTCCTGCCACCTCTTCCAGGAGCCGGCCGACCTTCTCCCTTGGCATAAGGACAGCGCCACAGGAGGTGGTCAATGGTCTCTCCATCGCAGCGGCAGGCAATTATTTTGTGCGGAGGGCCGCTTACTGAGTTTTGGCAAGCCATCGAGGGCCACCTGCCAGGCAGCCACAGGCAGATATATACTAATTTTCTAATTTTTCTAGGGGCCCAGAATGGTCTGGCGGGCCGCGTTTTGCCCACCCCTGCTCCATCATCATCCAAAGCCCAAGCCCTCTGGGCTCTGGCCTGCCTGTAGGATGCCTGCTAACGATTTTGTATCTGAACAGATTTCAGATTTGCGCCGGCGTTGAGCACGAACTAGCCGGTGCCCTGACCGTCAGCGCCGTTTCTTTTCTTGCCGTCCTGCACTCGTGTCCACACCGGTCCGTCGCAATAGGGCGGAAGGGACCTATTCCATCCCCGAGTCCGAGCCCCTGCCCCCGGGGCAGGAAAGTCCCAGGGTGGGTGCTGGGGATGGGGCGTGCTGGCGGTCACCCGTGCTGTTTCAAAGGGTTGAGCGCTGCCTGCGCAACCTGCGGGGATTTTTTGGAGCGATGCTATGATCTGGGACTGACTTGGGACATGAAATGCATCAGTAGGAAGGAAGGCAGGTCCCGGCCAAGCCCCTGTTTGCTCAGTGCTGCCTCTGCAGCACAGCCCGCCCGCCC
>NW_005842730.1:187350-210272 GCF_000455745.1 Alligator sinensis | reverse complement strand
GGTCTCCCGGCTGCCCCGGGCAGAGGGGTTAGGGTTAGGGGATCCAGGCCTGGGAGTGGGGTGCCCGGAAGGACGGCAGTGCTTGCAAAGGGCCACCTGCCCCCCCGGGGCTTGTCCTGGTCCCTCTCCCGGGGGAGGGGAAATGACCCTGAACTCCGAGGCGATGCAAACAACTGAAGGCGGGTGGGGATGAATTGGAGAGAATGGAGTGTGTCTGCCCTGTTTCGCTCTACTTCTTAAACTCCCCCGCAAAATATAAATCAGCCCCCAGTGTGAGCCAGACCTCTCCTGGGGTCTTCCGCAGGCAGGGGATAGGGATCGTCCCCGCAATAGGAATCGCGCTGAGCCCATTTTGCAGAATTTGCGCCTGGCATTGAGCCCTGACTGCTAGCGCTGTTTCTTTTCTTTTCTAGGTCTCTTTTCTTGGCATCCTGTGTTCATGTCAATAGCGGTAAGTTGCAGTCCATCCCCTCTCCCCACCCCCACCACATGCACACCTTGCACACATGCGCACACACCTTACACACACGCACACACCCCCACCTTTATGTCCCATAAACATCCCAAGCTTTATATCTGCCTTGCATCGCTTTTGGGGATGTTAGCGTGCAAATCTAGCTTCCCTTGCCAGGCTCCTGCTGGCTTGGGAACCAGATGGCACCTCCCTCAGCAATATGTATTCATTTGACGCTAGAGAATCATAAATCTGGGAGCGATGCACAGTAGCAGAATGGGCCTGTTGGGTTTGGGCTGTGATCCACTGCAGGCACCCGCAGGAAATGCCGCCTTCCTGAGGACTTGCATGTCTGAGCTAGCTCCTTTTCACCCTGAAGTTTGATTCCCAGAATTTTAGTGTGAGTGTGGTGCTCGGAGAGAAATGTACATAGTATTTCTCCAGTAAAGCAAATGATCTGGTGTCTGTAATGATTTTATTGCCTTTTGCTAGTCAAGACAGCACCCTCTTGAAGCCTAAGTGTACATCAGTCGCTCTGCTCTTAGCTGTAAGCAAGCTTTCCTTGGGTTTCAGACTCATTTCAGAGCTCCTGATCAGGGTGCAAGCTGACTGAAAGGGATGGCATGGGGCAAAGGGATTTTCTTTGGAGCAGAATGGCTGCTAGCAAGCTTTGGGAAGATGTGCTGTGCTGCCGGGGGATGCTGAACATCCAGTAGGACGTGAATCCCCTGAAGTTGCCAGAGTTGGGGTCTGTTTCCCTGACATGAAATAAGAGATGAGAATTACTCAGATGGGTTGACTGGACTCCAGTCCCCAGTTTTCAACACCTAATTTAAAAACAGCTCTGAAGGAAAGCAAGCAAACAGACAACATTTAACTCAAACTCCAAACCTCCAGGGAAAACTTCTTGCCTTGACAGGCCTTAGGGCAGAGATGTCAGAGCCCCCAGAGCTTGTCGTGGCCTGGACCACCCACCTCTGTGGGCTAGATTTGGCTCATGGGGCTCACTGCTAGTGCTATGCTGGTGTTAATCCCTGCTGTTTTGCTATAGCTCCAAAACCCAGTGAGTTCACTTTGCTTGCCTCCCTCCCCACCCTGATCCACTGCTGACATTGGGAAATGTAGCCCCTGTTGGAAGCCAGCATCAGTGGCGGGGAAAGAGATGAGCGTCAGCAGTGTTAATTCCCTGGGTTGCAGAGCTGTGTTGAAACAATGGCTCTGGTAGCTGTAAGTACAGATGCCACTTGGATCACCACTTTGGGGTTGCCCAGCTCGTGGGAGGCCCTGCAGTCTCTATCCAGCCCATGAGAAGTCCCTAGGGCCCCCATGAGTTTGACATCCCTGGCTTGGGGAACAGCCATGCCCTGAAGATATCCTTAAAAAAAAAAATCTGGCCAGAAATTATTGTCTTGCATCTTCCCCACTTCCTGCCTCTTCTTCCTACTTCTTGCCCTAAGAGTAGCAACATGGATAGTACCAGGGAACATCCCAGCCAATGGGGCTCATTCTATACCCAGGATTCACCTCAAAATGGATTTTTTAAAATTAAAAATACCACCTGGAAAGAAATGGGCAGTGCATGCAGGCCAAGTGCAGCTCACGAGCACTGCTGCTGTTTCTTATGGAGCTTGACTTGGAGTTGCAAAGCCCCAACATTGATGATCTCTGCATAAGACAGCACAGGAGTCTGCATGATTTGCTAAAATCATTGTAATTCAGGAACAGAAAATAGCTTTCCACCATGTTTACGCTGACCTGTCTTGTCCCTTGCTGGAAGGATGCTCTTGGCTGTGGTCATTTAATGACTTGGCTTGTGAAAGCTACTCAGGTCTGGAAGTATTGACTCTCTGTCACCTGTCTACAGTGCCCTTTGTGACCTTCTGCCTTGGGGATGACATGCTGCCCCAAGCAAGTCCCCTGATAAGTGTTTCTGCTAGGAGGGTTGTTGTGGTGCCCACCTATTCTGTTGCTAACAGCATCCTGTATCCCCAGTTCTGCCTGTGCATGACCGAAGCCATCCTGCTCTTCTCGCCGGAGAACTCTCCATTCTGCTTCTGCTCCCGCAAGGTGAAGGTGCGGCTCCACTGGACTGCACAGACATTGGTGATTGTGGCAGCCACGCTGGGCCTGGGCTTCATCATCTCCAGCAAGAACCGGAGCGAGTACCCGCACTTTGTTTCATGGCACAGTATCCTGGGCATCGTGACTCTCATTGCCACCTGCGGGCAGGCTCTTTGTGGGCTTTGCTTGCATTTCCCCCAGCTGCTGAGGGTCTCCTCTGTGGCACGTCTAAGGCTGTACCACATTGCCTGTGGCCTGGTGGTCTACCTGCTCGCCACCTTTACTGTGGCCCTTGGGATCTACTCGGACTGGTTCCAAGCACAGATCAAAGGGGTGGCCTGGTATGTCTGCCTGGCACTGCCCTTCTACCCAGCCCTCGTGGTCATGAACCAGATCATTAGCATTTACATCCCAGCAAAGAGGGGGAATATCTGAGTGCTGGCCTGTGTTTCTGCCCATCCCAGGGCCGGAGCACCAGCCTGCCCCTCTCCTTTTGTTACAGGGTGTGCACCTGTGTGCAGTGCGTGTTTGAGGGATATCCCTGTGCCTTATACTGATAATGTGTTTCCCTTTGCATATATAGTAGAGTTTTCTAGTTTCCAGAGTTTGATCTGTCCCTTTATTTCTCATGAAAGCACTTCCACATTTAAAAAAAAATATAGGGGAGCCTGGGATTTGGTGTCCAGCTCCTGGCTCAGGTCGGGTCTCTGCTGCCCCCAGAAGCTGGGATGGCTCTGCCTTGCTTTCCTGGGGTAAAGACCCTACCCATTGGTGCAGGGTGAATGGCCCCTGGGAGTCTGCTTCAGTTTGATGCTTAGACCTGTGACAAGTGAAAAGGTTAGGCAGGAGGATGCCTGAGTGAATGGTTGCTGGCACTTGGCAATAGACCCAAATTTGTCTTTAAGATGGATGCATTTTTAATCTGGGTTTTTCACAGTCTGCCCTAAGGCTGCAATCTTTGCTGTGCCTGGGAGCTTACCACAAAATCTGAGGCCCCAGTCCTAGGGCTCAGGGGGCCACTGGAAGGGTATGTTTTGATGCTGGATGAGATGGGGAGTGACAGTCCTGGGCCTGTTTTGTGGTCAGTGAGGTGAGCTAGTCTAGGCATGTGGGCAGGTGCCTCCATCCTGTGCTAATGGGAGTCGCACAGCCTGGTGGCACTGATGCAGGAAGCTGCAGTCCTGATGGACAGGCGGTAAATGCGCAGCAGGTAAGTGAAGGTCTCTGCTGCATGTGGCCATTGGTGCTCTGCACTTTTCCAGTTTACACACAGACTGGTAAAGGAGTGGTGGGGTGGGCACCGGGGACTGGGATTTTACCTTGGGCACCGGGGAGTCACTCTGGAGCCTCTGGTTCCAGTGCAGCCCTGCTGGAAAAGGGGCTGTTTCAGCAGCTAGTTGCAATACCTGCTTTCTGCACCTTGCTGCCTTGGGTGGTGCCAGGCTGTCTGCACCTTGCCTTGGAGCAGAGGCCAGGGGGAGTTGTGTGTACCTGGGCTAGCTCAGGCCAGGGCTGCTGTAATGGGAAGACACCAAGCTTACTATTTCTGTGGTTTGCTAGGGGGCTGGGGAGGGCTTTGCTGATGTAGCCCACAGATAGATTTATTAACTCTTGGGGCTTTTTGACTTGCAACAGCATGGTCTACAGTTAGCAGCAGAACTCCTGGGGCTGTGTTTAGGGTGTGAGCCGGAAGGCTTGCACAGATCCTGTTTAAATATCCTGCTGTGTATCATCTCAGGATTGTAAGGGCCTTCTGCCTTCAGTAGCTCAGAAATGAGGTCTTGCATTGCACCTCCTGAACAGGGGTACTCTCCTTTTTGGCAGTCTGCTTCCCGTTTCATTTGCCATCAGTATCACCAGTGCCAGCGTGTGGGTCTGTGCATGGCCCTGAAGGAGGAGGAGGCTGATGAACCAGTTGTCCATTTAACCTCTTCTTTCTTTAATACTCTTCAAAAGCGGGGTGAAAGGATGAGTCAGGGGCAGTTGTGGAGAGGCAGGAGAGCAGCCTGGGGTGCTAGCCCATTGGTAGTATGCAACAAACACCCAAGCACCACCCCAATAGGGTGATTTGAGATTTGAACCTGGGATCCCCAGTGGCGCAGCGCTGAGCTGAAGGAGTAGCTCTGCTAGGTGACAGCTTTGTAGGTTGCTCTTCTCTGCAGAGCACAGCCACTCTGCTAGTGCGGGTGACGCTTGCAGGAGGAAGGAGCTCGTAGCTGTGTGCATGGCGGGGTGCCTAAGAGGAGAGGGGAGGAGACCCACGTGGTAGTTTTGGTGCCCTTTGATCTCTCTGGGCGTCATCACTGTTCTGCATAAACCCTTGTGCTGTTTTCTGTTCTGTCCGGCCCAAGAGGAAATGAAACAGCACAGAGATGTCTGTGTGGACTGCCAGCGGTGTCTGTCTGCCCCACCTTCTCTTGGCCCCAGAGCCCTGTGTTTGCAATGGGACCTTCTGAATTAACCCCTCAGACCCAGGAGTGAGCAACAGACAGGAGCAGTCAAGTACAGGCTTCCTTTTTGACTCTTTCTGCTCTGTTAACCCCAACAAACCCCTCCTCATATTTGTGTTAGGGTGTCCAGGGATCCTGCCTGAGCTGATCCTCTTGCAAGCTAAGCCTTGCCTGCTGCTTGGGAGTGAGAACTTTTCCCATCTCGGGGGTCACTGAAGGATGGTAACAGGCCATTGCAGCCATATTTCTTTCAGGTGGTTTGTAGCCTTCATATCGAGGGTGCTTCCCTAGGAGATAGGGGAGACCTACCCTCCGCAAACCCAGGGTTGGGCCTTTCAGGGCCCTACGCTAATATGCGCCTGTCCTAGTGTAAGGCTTTCTACCTCGGGCTCCTGTTCCCAAGTGGTTCTTCCTGGCTTGCCACAGGGTGCTCGCTGGGCTTTCTCCTCTGCAGCTTTAGCCACACGGCCTTCCAGTTTTAGGAACAAGCTTCTCTCATCCTTTGTGTTTGTGTTGTGCAGCACCTTGCACAAGGGGACTCCCATCTCTGTTAGGACCCCTTGGTGATATGCAAGTGTAGGATAAAGAAGCCATCCCTCCTTTGGAAGCCCATAGAAAGCAGCAGCTTTCCCTGATGCTGCGGGGGAAATCTTAGGAGCACTGCACCTTGCTCCCCACCTTTCAGACCCTGATGGTTGCCATCAAGGGGATGCCGTCCACGGAGATGTTAATTGGGGCTGGGGTTTGTACAGCAGCATGCAGGTTAGCAGGTCATCAGGCACAGCGAGTATCGCAATGTCTGCCTCCATAGACCTTACTGTGAAGGCCTTGTCCCTGTCCATGGCAGCAATGGAAGTGCACAATAGCTAGGGGCAGAGGGAAGCAGGTAGGCAAGTGACGCGGTTGGACGGACTGATGGGGGCACAGATGGACTGAAGAGTCCCTCGGTGATCAAATCCCACAGCCGCTGGCTTTCGCTGTTCAGACTTGGATGCCAGCTTGCTGAGTGAGCCAGTATCCTGTCCTTGTAACTGCCAGCTTTAAAAGTGGGGCTCTGGGAGTGGGTAAGAGAAAATATCCTGGCTGGTTAGAGGTGTCTAAAAGGCCTGTAGAAGGACGTGCAGGGGGGGATGGGGGAAAGGGAGACACAGGGAGTAGGATTCAGACTCTGTGAAACATGATAACTCCAGTGATAAAGGCTCACAAGTAAAGTGGGACAAGGGAGCGTTTTCATTTTCCATGATCTCAGCCTCCCGGCTACTTCTGATCACGCTGTACAGCAGCTTGAACCCACGGTACTTCTCCAGAGGACTTCTCCCCGCCCCCCGGTCCGAGTCTGGACATAGCCTCTGTTCCTCTGGGGGCTGCTGAATTTCAGATAACACTGTAACTGTTCAGAAATGTGTTTGGCCTCTGTATCCTGTGTGTTGTGTGTCAGCCTGTACTCTGTGCACTTAACCTGTGGCCCTCGAACAACTGGGCTTCATTGTGGGACGTACTTTTTGTGTATAACGAAGAAAAGCATTGGCCCCAAACCTGCCTGCTGTGTGTTCTGTCTGTATGCGCGGGGGGTGGGGATGTGTGGCAGTGTGGTATGTGGGGTGCTTCTGTGTGTCCCAGCTGGACACCTTATGGTGCGGGATGCTGGAAGCCTTTTGTCTTTATTTAAAACAGGGCTGTCCAAGTGATGATGCGTGGGCTGCATGCAGTCCCTGAGCGGTTAACCTGCAGTCCCCGTGCTCCCGTCATTACTCTCCTGCTGCTGCTGCTGGGATCTCCTGGCTCCCCCTTCCTCCTCCAGCATCTTGTCTCCAGCCCTAGGATCTCTCCCTGTTCCTCGTTAGGCTGCTGTGACTGGGGATCCCACGCTGCCTTTTTGCCTCACTTTCCCCTGCTGTAAGTGGGGTTCCCCTCACCTGTCTTGCACAGCTGGTGCAAAACTTAAAGGACCCTTTGTGATCAGAGCATGGTGGAGGGGCCAGGCTCCAAGGGCAGAAGCCTCTAAAATGATCTTGTTGCATTTGGTTCTCGAATGCAGTAATACTGTAGCAGCCCACAGCTGTCGCAGAGCTGGTGGAGCTGCAAGAGGAATCGGTGACATTCTGCTCTGCTTTTGCACCTGTCCTCGGAGGCTCTCAAACACTTTACAGCCATTAATCAACTAACTCTCTTGACCCCGCTTCCCCTTGCTGGCCGGCTCTATGACCATGTCCACAGGGGGTGCACGCAGATGGAAGGTTTGAAAACTTTCAAAGTGTAACAGGGTTTGAAATGTTTAAAAAATGGAGCGTTTTGGCTGCGGCTGGATGTACAGCTCCCTGCCGTGACCTGCTGCCAGCACCATGCCAGTATGCAGGGTAAGACTGAGGCTTGCCAAGAGTTCCCTGCAAATTAATGGGAACAGAGCCCAGATGTGCCGATTCCCCCTGTTCGTCCTTCTGAGCTCAGTTTGAAGTCAGGAAAACAAGAGCAGTGCCCATGTGGGAGAGCTGACAGCACTGAGGGCTGAGATCAGTGTCAGGGAGCTCCTCTGATGGGCACCCGGATTTCCTCCAAGGGAGAGGAGGAGGAAAACAGCTTCTCCGAAAAGCAGGGGAAGACCCTGTGTCCCATGGCAGACACGGTTGGAACATATTGGGATGCGTTTGTCTGTGGTACTGACACGGCCTTTATTTTCACAGTCTCTGAGCAGCTTGTGACCTTTAATATGTTTATTCTGAAGCCCGCTCCCGCACCGAGAAGCAGGATAGTGCTATGATCCTGAAGGTACAGATGGGAACTGAGTCAGAGACACTAAGCAACTAAGGGGTTGTGGCACCGTGCTGAACTGAACCTTCGTCTTTCATGTGCCAGGCTTGCATTGCAAGCAGACAACAGGCCATCCTTCCTCTCATCATGCCCACGATACGTTGGCCTGTCAACACCACTGGTGCTAACAGCGGGACCCTGCCACTGCATCTCCTTGGCACCAGAGAGCATGCATGGCTCAGGCTGAGCGTGGCTGAGATGGAGGATGCCGACTGCCCAGGAGGAGTTAGCAGTTCCCTGGCTGCATTCCTGGCTTGGGCGCAGACTGAAAGGAGTTGGGGGTGCTAGTGCGGCGATGCCCCATGTGGGGGAGCTCTTGGCAAAGGCTTGGTGTTGGTTGAGCTTTTAGAGTGCCTGGAAGGATGCCCCCTCTTCAGGGTGACATGAAATATTCCACGGCTCAGCAATACGGCGAAGGCTCATCAATCCTGCATGTAAACCCCCCTGACTCAGCTGCAGAAAGCAGTTCCCTCCACGCTTGCTCGGGAATATGAGGGGAGGCTGGGTACAGCTGTGCTGTGCTCCCTTCCTGGGGAGGAAAGCTGGGAGGGAATGAGCAAGCTGCCGGTCTGCAGAGCTTGCTCTTGGAGCATGCAGTTGCCTCTCCCTCCACCCCTCTCCATGCTGCAGCAGCACCATTAGTGACCTAACACCAGTGTCCTTCCAGGCAGGGCCAGAGGCCAGGTTCCTTGAAGGTGTGCGAGAGTCCTGGATCACAAAGCTGCCCTTGTTGCTGACATGGAGTCATTCACCATCACTCTTCGAGCTTGGAGGTTGTCCGCCCAGATGGCTCAATAATGTGTGAAACAGTCATCCAGAGGTTGCCGTAACACAGCAGAATCCCGCAACCCAAGTGGGGAAAAAAGGATTATCTGATGGGCAGTCCCCCTGAAAGGATGGAGCAGATGCATGTCTCCTCTCCCCAGATGTCCCTGGGTCACCCTGACCTTTGGGTGTTATCAGAGCTGATCTCCTGTGGCCTTGTTTTTATGGACCATCTTCTTGTGAGGGAATCAATGATTTGCCAGTGGGGTGCTAGCTCTGTTCAAGCGTTTGGCTAATCTTAACCCATGTCCCCCTGCTAGACCCTGGGACCATTGATGGCTATCAAGGCCAATCTCTTGTGAAATGCCAGGCCAACATTTTTTACTGTATGGAAAGCAGATTACGAACCTCCACGTGGCAGCAAGATGAGATACCAGTGCAGGTGGAGGTAAGGTGATGCAAAGTTAGAGCCCTGTACGAATGCTTGGAGGGCTGGACAGCAGGGAGCTTTCCCATGGTGCCTCTCAGCCAGACCAGGGGGAGAAGTCATGGTGACTGCAGCAGCTGGGTACTAGCATTCACTTGCCTTAGACCCCAGCTGGGCCATTGCAGCTTGCTACTGGGAAACATTGCTGACTGCTGTTCTAGAGCAGTAATTCTCAATCCTTTTAGACTCAAGGATGTGCCAGGTCTGAGCTTTCCATCCTTTATTTGATTATGGAAAAATAAAAGAGCAAATCTTCTGGTACAAAGAGCTCAGGAAGACACAGCAGGGTAGAATGGTCTTAACACTGGATTCTTGTAGGAAATCTCTGGGTTTATTTTGGGAATCGCATGAAAGTGTTTTGCACAACAACTGTGCTAATATTGCATGGCACCCTTAAGAGTCTTGCAGCACCTCAGGGGGCTGTGGCTCCCTGGTTGCAAGTCTGTTTTAGAGATTCAGCGGACGTGCTTCAGGTCTAGAACATGCTGCTGGTCCCAGGTCTGTCACTAAAGGCATAATCCCTCCATAATTAGCAAAAGTACCTCTGCCAGTGGGGAAACAGCAGCCCCTCCTTGTCCCTAGCACATCAAGATCAGGTACTTCCTGACCCCTGGTACCTTAGCATCTCGGCTTAGCAATTGCCTTGACTAAGGCAACTGTGCTCTTTGCCTTAGTCATTTTTGCAGTCCTCCTCTGTGGGGTGGGGAAGGTCTATTATTCCTTGGACCTGCTGCTACTCCTCCTCTTCTCAGAGTTGCTCGTTGGGCAAAGTTAAACCCTGCAGGGTTTCAGTTGTATGTGCTGCAGTTCTCTGTAGCCTGATGGCCACAAGTTAACTGAGGAATGGTCCAGAGCAGACCTCATCCTTTGACAGACAAATGAACAGTGGAGCTTGGTGGGGCCTGTCTAGCAAGTGAGCAGGGACTGCTCAGTCTGCTTTTTTTCAGCTTGGAGTGAACATGCTATCCTTTGAGATGGCAAAGTCTAATCTTGGCTTCCTCTTTGCTCAGTAGTGCTGGAGATGGTACAGCTCCCTCCCCGGGCGGGGCTGGGATTCACTTCTCTCACTAGAAGACTCCAAGTCATTTTCATCCCAGCACAAGCCATTACTACTATTCAGTGAGATGCTGCTAAACACACCCTCCTTCGAGTTGTTCAGGCCAGGGTTCATGAAATCCCCTCCCTGTTCTTCCGTTGTAACGAGCCATTTGCCCACCGACCCCTTCTCATTGGGCTCTCCATGGAGACCAGAGGGGTAACCCCCATATTTCTAGCTGTAGCTGGCTGGCTGACAAAGGCTTGCAGTATATTGCACACTCCAGGCTGGGAGAGTCTGCAGGCTTGCCGGGGACTACAGCCAGCTGCTGGCAGTCAGGAGGGATTGATTGCAGGCTGCCTAGGAGAACTGGACCAGCTGCAGAGGATGATTAGCTGGTCACAGGAAGTTAAAGGTGTCAGGGGCTGGGGACTGAGAAAAAGTGAAGGAGCTTGGCTAGTAGTGGCAGTACTAAGCCAAGGAGTCTCCCAGGGTCTGGCAAAAGGCCCAGGGCTGCAAGGCTGGAGGCAGTACTACCATGAGACCAGAAGAAGGAACTCATGTAGGAGAGAGAAGGAAGATTGTGCTGCGGTGCTGAGAGAACAGTATGAAGCCAGCAGCATCTTCTTGGGGTTTGGGGACAGACTTCAGGACTCTGAATTGCCCTGTATGGACGTGTTTATGCTTTGAGGACTGGTTTATGTTAATTCCTGTGTGGCGAGAGTGCTTGAGGGAAAATGTACGGTGTAGGAGACTTAAGTTGAGTGGCCTCCTCTCTAGTACTGTGCCACTAAGCTAGGTGCTCTGACTACTGTTCCAAATGCAGAGACTGTCCTGGGGGTCCCTGCCTATTAATGGAAGAGGAGGCTGATGGGTTTGGTTAACTGCTTCCTAGTCCATGCAGCTTCCATAGAGAGGACTGCTGCAGGCTGGGAGGCAGTCGGGGAAGCAGTTCTTTCCTGTGGGAAACCCCTGGGAAGCTTTCTCCACTGTGTTTGGGTCATTCTTGTTCTGCTCAGTATTAGACTGGCCCAAGAAGCCACAGCTGAGAACAAGGCTCCATGGACCAGGTGCTCCATGAATTGATGATAAGAAGCAGTTCTTGAACTGAGATGTCTACTACATAAATATGCCGGACAGATGGTGGGAGAAAGGATGAGACACAGAAGTGGGAGGGTGGGTGCTGTCACAGACCTTCGGTGACTCACCCAAGGTCATACAGGGAGTCCGCAGCAGAGCTGGGAACTGAGCTCATATCTCCTTGTTCTTAGGGCTCAAACCGCTGGCTCATTTTTTCCTTTCAGATGCTGACTGATCTTTACTTTATACTGTGGCCTGGCCCTTTCTGCATCTTTTCAGGTGCAAGTCAGCTGGCTCAGCCTCTGCAGCTCCCTGCTGTGCTATGTGCCCTCTTCCTCACTCCAGACTGCTGCGGTGTTTCAGTATTATCCTTTGAGCGGGAGCCATGTTCTGAGATGGTGTAGCCCAGGCTCAGGCCAGGATCAGCCTGTCCTTGCTGGTGGCACATCATCCTGTACTCCTGTCACCATTTCTCTGTTTGGCAGGGATTGCCCCTGAGTGCACTGCTTGAGTCCAGCTGCTGGATGAAGCCTCCGTCTTGCCCTGGAGCCGTGTGTCTTTCAGCCAACATCAGATCACAGAGCAGCTGGCAGCAGCCTGAACGATGAGGCCCTGCTTTCCCTGGGCACTACTGCTTGCCGGCCCCAAGCCCTGCTAACAACCCCACATCATCCTCTAACTGGGAGGAGAGTGTGCAGCTGCAGCCAAAGGGATTCAAATCAGGAGAAACTCATTCTAGCGAGTGGCCGTCTTATGCCAGCTCTTGGCCACTGGGTTCCCTTCTTCGTTATGACCCTGGTAGTGGAAACATGTCTCACTCTGTCTATATATGAATCCAAGCAGAGGTGATTGTACATGTGTGTGTTATGTGGGTTTATATGTGCAGGGGAGTAGGTACACATGGTGCCTCTACAAGTGAATGGTGTGCCCATTATGTAGAGAGAAGGTGCATTAGTGGATCTGTGGAGACTTGGGGTGGTCTATTATGAGTGTCATAACTTGGATCCCAGGCTGCTCTGAATTGTGCTGTGAAACAATGTAGTCCCCAGAACATGCTGGAGGTGTGAAGGTGCCTCTGCTTTCCCTGCCCCATGGCTGCAAAATGCAAAGGCTGAGACTACAACCACCATGTCTCTTATTCCAGAGCATCCTCTGATCATAGCCTATCTGGAGTAGGACAACTGCACAGGGGATTATACCCAAATAAGTGCATGCAATGATACAGCAGTCTGGTGTGCAGTTGCTTTGGCCTTGGAAGTGGTGATAAGGTGCAGTGGCTGACTTCATCAGTCATCTTTGAAGCCAGCACTAAATCTCCCCCTTCCTAGGAGGCTTTTATTTGTTACTAATGACATCATGGGTTATATTATTGCTTTCAGCAGTGGATCTGAACCGTAGGCCAGAAGCCCCACATTTCTCTAAGCCAGCTAGTTCCTGGCACTTTTGCTTGTGGACTATAAAAGGACTTTGTGATCTAGTTCATTCCTCATCCTGTATCCAGCCAACCCGGCCACTCTCACTCCTGGATTTGAGTCAGTTTAACTTGCCAGGTCTTGCAGGAGGCACTGTGTTCATGGGGGAGATGTTTGCATTGGCTTCTATCCAGGAGCAACCTGGCCCAGATCTCTCTCTTTGTGCTGGGTTTGCAAACCACCCTCTTTTCTATTTATCCCCCACATGGAAGCATCTGTGCCTGCACCTCACTGACAACATCCCTTTCAGGCCTCCAGTCTGTGTGAAGTGCATGAAACCCCAAAGATGATGAAGGCAGCATCACTGTCAGATGACGCTATGTGTGTGACAGCTCTGAAGTGCTGTGCGCTTCTGGATGGGAACCGGGGCTCACTGATGATGAGGCACTTATGCAGGCTAAGGAGGAAGTGGAGGGGGTGCAGATGATAAACTCTAGACAAGTTTCCTAGGAAACGAGACAAAGGACCAGAGATTTGGTTGATGAATGGAAGGGAAGGGTGGGGTGCTGCTGAAGCCAAGTCCTAGCAGGGGAAACCCACAGGGTTCTTCCTCCTTTGATATGTCCCATGCTTCTGAGTTTTGTGGCATGGGGCTGGGAGGGAATTCCCTCTCCCTTCTTCCTCCTACATGTGTTGGCATTTAAATAAAAAAAAAAAAAGAAAAGAAAAGAAAGAAAAAGCTTTCATCAGAGGCATTGGGTGTTGGCTGCAGCTAAGGCTGGAGATTTTGTCTGGGATCTGCCAGTGCTCCTGCTGGGACTTTCATCCTAGAGGTTCCTGGCTAGAAGGTCTTGCCCGCTCCTCTGCTCAGGGTCAGACCGATCGCCATATGTGGGGTGAGGAATGAATTCTACCCCATGGTCAGATTGGTATGAACTGTGGGGGTTTTTGCCTTCTGCTATAGCTGGTGGCATAGGCCTTTTCCTGGGATCTCTTCTTCATATCTTAACAACCTTTACAGAACCAGCACGTTGACCACCAGAGTCTCCTTGTTTTACCTGTAGCAGGTTAGGATGTAGTCTTGCTAAGAGGTTAGACAATCGTTATTTTTTTTTGTATGGGATGGTTTGGATAGGGACAATCCTGCCTCACGCAGGGGGTTGGACTAGATAACCTATGGAGGTCCCTTCCAGTCCTCCCCCTATACGATTCCTTCCCCTCTCCTCATCTCTGTTGGTTTTAGGCTGCAGCAATTGGTTTGTGCTTCCTAGAGAGAGTGACTTCTAGATAACCTGATAGCAGAGGGAGCCAGATAGCCTACCAATACAGCCAGATGATTTGGGGCTTGTGTAGAGGATTTCTGGGGAGGAGAAAAGTAAGGATTTTCTGCAGCAGAAGCAATAGGTGAAAATCCTGTGGTAGCAGCGGGGGCTGAGAGCTGGATATCCTTTTGTATTGTGATCAGGGAAAATTATTCAGCCCTTAATGCCAGAAGCTCCTGTGGGTTTGCAGCGATGCTGCAAGTAAAGGCAGAGGGGGTAGGGGTGGGGGTGGGGTGTGTGTGTGGCTGGCTTTAGCTGGCAGGCAGAGGCTGTGCATGGCCTTAAGGCAAGATCAAGGCAGGGTTCTTGGGGGTCTCAAGTAGGGTGGCCATCATACAGGACATTCGGTTTTCTACTACTCTGTCCTCTGTTGATACGAATCCCGACATGTTTACGTCCTCTCTCAAGAGAAAAATAGGACATAAAGGCATCCAGTTTCACATCAATAGAGGACAACTGGACTGTCCTCTATGATGGCCACCCTAGGGACAAGTTGTTTGCATGCTTGTTGTATTGATATCCAGGCACTGGGGGAGAAATAAGGCAGTGACTGAGTGTTTGAGGCCTCACTTAGGTCTCAGTCTGTACAAAGCAGGAGTAACTTTGCAGGTGCACATCATTAAGGTGTGAGTGGGATCCTAAGTGAGTTGTCTCCTCTCCTGTCCCCAACATGCTGCTGTGAATGGCTCCTACCTCCTGCTGTATCACACCCCCAAACCTGAGCATACCTAAGGGAGCCTGACCTCACCAGGCTCACTGCCAGCGCCACAACCCCTGAGGTACTGCACATGCTTAATTCTACTGGAAGTTGAGAAGAGTCAATGGTGCTCAGCACCTCTGCCAGTCGCGTATCTTTTGTACTAGGGCTGTGCAAAGCTTTGGATCGTGATTTGGATTTGCAGACGATTTGGAGGCCGAATCTACAAATCCAAATTGAATCGCAGGAAAGATTCGGAGATTCGGCCATAGGGTATAATGGGGAATCAGTGAAATCTCTGTAACTTTGTTGTCTTTTGGCTGATTCAGACCAAACTTGCGGGGATTGTAGGCTCTGCTGAGATCATGAAGTATACCAAGTTTCAAGGTGCTAGGTGCAGGGGTTTCTGGGAAACTGCACCTCAAAGTTTTGAAAGCAAAACTCATGTCACGTGTGTTAAGCCACAATGGGGCGAAAACTGCAGGGAGGGTGGCTCTTACTGAGGCCACAAAGCCTGCCAAGTTTTGGCCTCTAGCTGCTGACAGACAAAACTTGTGTCATGGGTGCTTGTACAACTGACTGTCTTGGGGCAGGGGGGCAGACTACTGGCTGCTAAGCTACTGCGTTACCAATCAATCTTGATTCACTCAAGGACCAACTCAATACACAGCAGCTAGCTACTAGATAATGAGTTAACGAGCAAGGATTAACACCTACAAAACCACAGACTAAGGAGAGGAAATAATTGATACAGACAATCAATTGCCCCAAGACAGACATAGTTGCACAAGCACCAAAGTCACGAGTTTTGCCTGTCAACAGCTAGGGGTGCAAGGCCCCAGAACCCAGAAGCCCTGCACCAATCTCCCTGACAGCTGGCAGGCTTCGTGGCCTCAGCAGGGGCTAGCAGGCCTGCAGTTTTCACCCTGCTGTGCCTTAACACACACAGGGTCATGTATGTCACGAGTTTTGCCTGTCAGCAGCTTGAGGTGCAGTTTCCCCCAAACCCATGCACCTATCTCCTTGAAAACTGGTAGCCTTTGTGGCCTTACCAGGGGCCACCACCCCTGCAGTTTTGACCCCCCTGTAGTGTAACACATACACGTGACATGAGTTTTGCTTTCAAGAATTTGGGGTGCAGTTTCCCCCAAACCCCTGCACCTATCTCCTTGAAACTTGGCAGGCTTCATAATTTCAGCAGAGGATACCATCCCTGCAAGTTTCATCCAAATCGAACAGCAAACAACCAAGTTACAGGTATTTCATTGATTCCCCATTATACCCTATGGCCGAATCTCCGAATCGGCTCCAAAGCTTCAGAGCCAATTTGGCCAAATTGAAGCAGGAAACCAATTTGGAGCTCTGAATCAAATTGCTGGCATCCAAATCGGTTGAATCTGAACCTGAATTGAATAGTTCCCTATTCGCACAGGCCTATTTTCTACGTGTCTACCATGGGAGGAGTTGCCTAACTTTGGGTCCCCAGCTCTAGAGCATTTATGGCTTGTTGTAGGTGCTATGAAGTGATTTGGGATGAATTCTGCCTCCTTTAGGTCACTGTAAAGGCCAGGGTGTAGTCACCATAGAGAGAGCCCTTGAAGTTCTGTAGAAGCGGGCAAAACAACCAGCTTCCCCCAGCTGCACCCCGTCTTCCTGGGCGCTCTCTGTGCGTGAGTGTGCACGCATGTGCGCTGAAGGCAAGTGGAGGCTGAGTGCTAGGGCCTGGCTGTGAACTAAATCATGGAGACCATGAAAAGTTGTAGGCAACATCACTGCCGCAGCAACTTTAATGACCTAATGTGTGTGGTATCCCCCACAGTCACGAGTATTAGCTCTGGCCCTGCAGGAGTTAAGACTGGCTCCCTCCCCGCTTTCCAGCTGCTGCTGCAGAGGGACTTGTGCTTGCTACACAGAGAAAAAGAAATCTGCTACTCAAGTCCTGTGCCGAAGAGCAGCTGCTCTGGGCTGTCTCTGACCTGCAGGCCACAAGAGAGGGAAGAAGCTTTTTAGCTCGTAAGAGGAAAGGAAATGGGAACCTTTGGTGATTTTTTAAACAGGCCTTAAAAGAGCAGCAGCATCATAAAACTCTCAATCAGAGAGGGTAGATTAAGCATTAATATCATTGCTAAAAGGTATTATCCCCTTCATGTGGAGATGGCTCCAAAGCCTTCTAATACCTGCCAGAAAGCTCCAGGGGTTTCTGCGGCAGGGATACAAGCCCATCTAGCTATTAATGCAGCCCACAGCGCAGAACATGCAATGCCCTCAAGTGCGCTCTGAGGGGCAGCTGCTGTGGCCTAGGGTTCAGCAAGGGCCCTGTCGAGAAGGGCTCAGACCTTCTCTGGGGACAGAAATGAGGAAAAGGAAGTTCTTCCAAGCAGATATCTCACTATGCTGCCCATGTGCCCCTAACCTATGTCGGCTCCATGGCCCCAGATCCTGCTGTGCCCACACCGCCTCCCAGCACAAACTCTACTTTGCAGATGTCATCAGCTTGCTTCGTCTTCATAGCATCATCTGCTGCACTGCACCAGGCCAGAGGCCCTGGAAGGGATGCCAGGAGACCCATGACATCCCAGTATGCTGATTGCACTGGTGTACATGACAGAAGCAGGGTCCCAATAGCCAAAGGAAGGGGACTCTGCTCTTGGAGAAATCCCTCTTTGGTCCAGTGCCTGGTATGTTGCTGGATGATGCAGTAACTCCTATAGTCTGCTCCTCTTGACAACTTCTCTCTTGACTGGAGGGTTCTCCAGCCAAAGGTCGATCCAGAAGCCTGGCACGGATCAAACTTGCGGGATAGAAGGAAACTTTACGTGTGCTGCACCTTCCAGAGCACAAGCTCTGTTTTAGTGTATCTGATGGTGGGAGGTAGATTAGATGTACCCCTCCTCTCTCCAGTACTTTCAGCTGTGATAGCCACTCAGGAGAGGATCAGGTTCCTCCCCCAGGCACTGCTCAGACCCCTCCAAGACTGAGATTAAGGCCTTTGTCATGCAGGCATCCAATCTCCCTGTCTGGTTTGCTTTAACCCACCAGAAACCACTCCCATTTGCTTTCAGCACTGGGAGGAAACCCAGGCATCCTAGATCACATCCATGGCCCCTGCCCTAGCTTCTTGCTCCAGGACAGTCACAGCCATGTGTCTTGGATGATTGAGCTGGGATGTTGGGGGTGAGATTTGGAGTGTGGGGGATTAGGAGCTGGGGGTCTCAGAGCTGTGGGTGCAGGAGCTGTTGGGGTTTGGGGCACAGAGCATGGGGATGTGTAAGATGTATGGGACAGACAGTAAGGGGGCAGTAGGAGGCAAGAGGGAAATAGTGGGGGGAGTTGGGACTGGGGGAGGTTCAGGGGAAATTGGATGCTGGGGTGGCTGTGTTGCGGGTGTGCAAGGAGTGGTAGTTTTAGGACTGGGTTAGGGTTGGAGTGAAAGGTTGGGGGTGTTTCAGCAGTGGGGGTGGTGCTTGGTGGCAGGGGGTGACAAGTAAGCAGGTAGGGGTGAGGGCAGGGGGATGGAGGTGAAGAAAGGCTGGTTTCTGGATACAGGAGGGGTGATGAGGGGTTGGAGGGTGTCTCCCAGTTGGGTGCTAGATCTGGATGGAGGAGATCCAGGAGGCTGGAGGGGCTCTGGCATGTCCTGGACCCTTTGTACACTTGCTTCCCCCCACGCCAACTACCACACCTTCCACAGATCCAAGGTCCAGTGTCCCTGCCCCACCTGGTGATAATGGCCTGGTCATTCCCTCCCTAGCTCCAGAATCATCCTGCCTTTCTGGGGCCTGTGGGCTCAGATCCCACCCCTTGGCCTGCAGGAGGGTGAGGCTGAAGGTGTGTGTGGGGGTGGGCAGGGGGACCTCTGTGGAGTTGCTAACAGATACCTCTTTGCACAATCCTCAACTTAACCTCCCAGCTTTGAGAGAGGAGTGGAGGGTCTGGTGGGTTGGAGGAGTGGGGCTGGGAACTAGGACACCTGGGGTCTCTGGAAGGAGCAGGTTTTGGGGTGGTGGTGAGAGCAGGGAGCCTGGGAGCCAGGACACCTTTTGAATGAGCTGCTCGGCTGTTAACTCAGCTCCATGCCTAACTCAGGGGAGAAGGGGAGCAGTTCCCCTAAGCCTTTATTAGCAACTCTCCATGCTTTTTGATGAATATGCCTCTCTTGTCAGCAGTGTACAGCCAGAAGCAGGGGTCTCCTTCCATGCAGGGAGCTTCCACGCGTGCACACACAGGCAGGCTAGCCCCCGAGGCAGGCCCGGCTCTTGGTTCATGTGATGCAGGGGTTGGCTTTGCTGCGTGGCTTCTTCCGAGTTACATTCTGGAAATCCAGGCCACCTCCTGCTTTGATTTCTGTCCAGTCCAGCCAAATGGATTAAACCTCCTGGCCCATTTGGGCTGCATCTTTTACAGGCACCTGCAGCTTTAAGCAGGGTAGGACAGACAGGTGGGACAGTTAAATTATTAGGTTGGGTATTTGCTAGGCAGCTGGCCTTGTTGGCAGACTGCACTTAGTGATGAGAGGTGTGGGAGATCTCTGTGTGCAATGTGTATGGGGAGTGTGTAATTTCTGACTATGTGCATGACTTGTATATATGACATTGCTGGCATTTGCCTGTAGGCATGGGAGTGCGTGAACATGCTTACTACAGGGAAACTCAGGTTGGAGCTGAGGCCGGTCAGGGCAGGGACAAGTAAATCAACCTTCTTGCAAAAAGTTCCCAATCCCTTTACAGTGAATACTCTAGAGCCAGTGGGACTTGGGGAATGGAGTCAGGGAGAGCAGGTTAGGCATTAGTATTAGCCCAGTGTTGCTGGGACCTGGGCTATGTTGTGATGCACATTGCCCATGCCAGCCCCTTTCTATGCCACGTCACGCTATGCTGTTACAGTGCCAGACCAACATGTAGTGATGTGAGGGCCAGTCCAACTGGCCATAGCGACTGCTTTTTTGGGGGGCTGTGCCATGTTCCACTCCACAGGGCCATCCTCCTGTGGCCTCCCTGCATGGCGTATGCATGTGCTAAGGGTACATCCGCACACCCTGTCCGTGACAGCCTCAGTGCCAGGGTCCTATCTCTGCCTGCCAGCTCCTCTGGACTCTGCCCACATGGAAATGACACTGACCCCCCACTGGGGCCACATGGGTGCTGCAAAAGCTCTCCTGACCCCCAAGACCAGCAGAGATCCACCTAACAAAAAGCACGTTGGTGCCAGCTAGATTCCACATGGTTCCACCTCCTACCTCGGCCTCGTCTGCACTGGGGTTTGGCACTGCCCCCAGCACACCCCCTGCACTGCACCCTGTGAGCCACAACTGGCCTCTGCAAAGTTTCCCCATGTCACCTTTTACCCCACGGCAGCATCACACACCCTGGAGGTTTGCACTGATGGAGCTGTACCCATGGTTAAAACCTTGCAGCGTGGCCAGGCCTGTGGAATCTTGGCCATTTGATTCAGGTCTCCCCCATCCCCTGGAAGCCCCTTGTGCCGTTATCACCCATCTGGTGAAAAAGCAAGCAGGACGTCAATACATGGAGTCTTAAAACATGTTTATTGTCATCTATGTCTATGCAAGAGAGTACAGGCTGCCAGAGAGAGAGGGAGATGCAGCCTGTCTGCTCCGTGGGTAGGGGTGGCTCTGGCTGAAATAGATAAAAGTATGCGCGTCCCGTGCAGGGTTAGAGTAACATTTGCTTGGCCTGCAAGACCACAGGATGGAGGCAAGGAGTGGACATACTGTTTAGAGCTATCTGACCACCTGCCCTGAGGCAGAGGGGCTGTCTGTGCCCTGGCCAGGTAATGTGGGGGGGCTCCCACAGGCAGGGACATGACTGGACCCCTCCCCTCCAGTGCACATGAACACACACGGTCTCCTGGGCAGCCAGAGATCCTGCCCCGTAGATCTCTTCTCTGCTCTCCCCCAGCTCTCTGCCTTGCTGGCTTTCTCCCAGGGTGCCATTACCTGCTTAGACCCCCTCTTCCCCCTGCACCTGCTCTTTGGCTGTACGTGGTCCGTTTCCAGCAGGCTGAGTCCTCATCCCTGAACCTCTCTGAGTCTCCTCTTTGGTCACCTCCTTGCCCCCAGTGCCTTCCTTAGACTGGCAGTGGTGGTTAATGCCTTGACTCCTGGCTGCTCCTTGCTGTTTGGTGCCAGAACAAAGCAAAGCTGTGAGGGTGCCTGGGGGCCCAGACTGTGGACCCTTGGATTTGGGGAAAGGGTGTTGCCTTCCTGGCTCACATCAGGTACTGGACTATGGCAGGACAGGAGTCCCGAGATGGGGTGTGATCCTGCGGGATGCTGAGAAAAAGGGGTTGGTGGGAGTTGAGGGCAGTCAGCCCCTCCCAGACCTGCCTGTGGATCAGGACAAGCAATCCTGCATGCTGTTTAGGAGTCACCTTGGATGTGGGGGCAGGACCAAACAGTGTAGGCTCGCAGGCTTGGGCCCATGCTCTACTGCTGTGCAGGTGTCTGCATGGAGCATGGGCGATGCTCCTGGAGAGGTCACTGGCTTGCAGCTTACATGGGAAAGTGCACGGGCAGCTTCTCCTTCCAGCTGTGCCAGGTGGGGAGGAACGAAGGGTCACCTCTGGGACCATGGGCATCGCACCTAGCATGGGAGCCACTCAGGGAAGCCTCCAGCCATTCACTTGGGAGCTGCTGAACTCACGCTCAGGCTGAAGGGAAGTGCCATTCTGGTCAGATGCAAGGGTTGGGAGCACTGGATGGCTCAGGGTGCTGGGGAAGGAGACACGGAGCTTTTAGCCTCCTGCAGACACTGGTTCCAGTCCATTCCCAGTTCAGGGGGACTGACTGGCAGAGACAGGGCCAGGAAAGTAGAATACGAGGCCTTTCCTTTCTAAGGGGAGCCAGTTCTGATGCAGTCTAGGACGCAGGCCTGTTCCAAGGACAGGACAGGCAGCCTAGGTCCAGTGGTACGTAGCCCAGTGCACAAGCTGGTGCATGAACCCCAGGGCTCCCAGCCACTCCATTTCTCTCTCTCACTCCCATCCAAATCCTTTCTGACCCTTTTCTGATCCCTGGAGCATTTTCATATGGGACCTTTCATTTCTCCAGCCATGGCCGTGTGCTTGCAGATGGCATCATCTCCGCACGGCAGGCTGTGTCCTTAGGGGGCTGAATTTGTTTCCCAGCCAGTGTGAGATGCTCTTGCTGAGCCAGGCAAACAGCATAAGCCGGAAAGCCTGCACACATCCTCTGGGAGACGTGCTCCCCCCTGCTCTCCATGTGGCCTGGTACTGTTCTTGACTACCGTGACTGCCAGGCTCCAGCAATCAGTCCTAACCAGGTGACCGCTCCTGGTCTGCTTCTTTCCCTTGGCAGCCAGGCTGCCCATAGGCTGGGAATCCCCTCCTTTGATGGGCTGCAGGGAGCTGGGCATGGAGACAGGGCTTAGCTTGTATTTGGTTTTTGGGCCTGCTCAGGGTTAGGGGCTCTCTGCTTTGATCCTCGCCCCCTCTGCTTCCTATCACATGCAATGGCTCCCAGCTTTTCTTGCAAGAGTGGGGGCTAGGTACGGCCACAAGCAAGCATTGTGGCAGGGAAGAGGCCTTTGGGGGCTGGGTCTCTGAGAGCAGTAGAGTCATATACACAGTCCGACAGACAATGGCACGTGCGCACAGGCAGGCAGGCATGAACACACACTTACAGACATGCACTCATACTCACACAGAGATTATAGATGCAAACATGAAAGCATGCATACCCCACGTATATGCATGTTCACATATACCCATGAATGTAGTCACATGCATGCACATACGTGCACACTCAAATACACACATGAACATAGGCAGAAGTGCACATTCACACACTCACATTCATGTGCTCTCAGCCACGCTCCCATATGTGTGCATGTCTATATGCCCACACGTGTAACGAGTTGGCAGTGCTCACAGACACGCTTCCATCTCTGCATGCTTCCAGGCAGACGCCACCCCCCAGCAAAGACACGATCTCCTTCCCTATCTTGTTAGAGACAAGCTGACATTGGCCTGATGCACAGGCGGACTCTGCCAGGCTGACTCAGACACAGAGCTGCCAATCCACACACGACCACGCAAAGCCACGCAAATGTATGACATGTGTGCAAGAGGGTGCTGGCACGTGCGTCTGCCTGGCACTACGTGCATGTGTATGGAAGAGTGAATTTGCGGAGCTGTTAGATGTGCAAGTCACTGGCAGGCTTGAGGAACATACAGGCAGACAGATGGGAAACAGGGTGTGTATGTGCAGGGAACTGACCCCCCGTGACTTGCTTTCTAGCCACCACCTGTTTGTAGAGGACTAAGCATGGAGCTGTGCCTCTCCCTACTGCCCCCCCCCCCCCCCCCCCCC
>NW_005842730.1:156579-187340 GCF_000455745.1 Alligator sinensis | reverse complement strand
CCCCCCCCTGCCCCCCCCCCCCCCCCCCTGCTGCTGCCCTCTCCCTAGGCAGATCACCCCCACTTTTCCTCAGCTGAATCCCTTTCACGCATCCACCCCCTCCTTTTCCCCTGCTCCCCTCCCAGCCCCCAGCGTGTGGCTTGCAGGCAGGTCTCACCTGGATCGCATGCTTCTCTTGGAGGACTCATGCTTCAGAATAACATGCCAGGAAATAGATGTAGATGAGTCGCAGAGTAGGGGCCCTGTTCTCAGGCTCGCCAGTGGGTTTTAAGAGATGCTGCCTCTCACTTCTGTCTGTCCCAGCCAGTCACTTGGGCTCCTTGCAGGCTCAGTCTTCAGGTTATCGCCCCACTGGGCCAATGATGGGGAGCTCTTGAGAGGGTCCATAGTGAAGCAGCCTGAAGGTGTCTGCTCTTTGGGCCCATGTCACTGCCACCCTACAGCTCACAGGAGACTTCTCTTTATCCCAGCCTCCCTGGGGATGCTGATTCTTCCCACTCATTAAACCCACCCCCACTCCCTTGAGGAGCAGGAACACATCAATAGCATGGAGAGCATCTCAGCTGGGTGGGACACTACCTGGGACTATCTTCTCCCTTCCTTTCTGTACCTTGGTGTCCTTGACCCCTTCCAGGGAGACCCCATGCCCACTCCTGCCACCTCTCTGAGTGGGGCAGGGAGCACAGGAGACAGTCTCCTCTGTGCATGGCGCTGGTCCAGTTCACGAACCCTCCAGCTGCACCCAGTGCATAGACCTGTCACTGATCCTATTGGATACAAGCTAGGAAAGCCTGTTGGTCCCAAGCTGCTGTCTGATGCCCTCCCCCCAGCAGTCTTGGAGCTGGACTGTTGGTGTTAGGGACTGCCTCTGTCCCTGTCTCCTGGCAGCAGATAAGGGGACTGGGAAGATCTCTCCCACCCAGAGGGAATGGCATGCTACTCCACTCCCATAGCTTCTCTGGGCCTATTTCCCCTCCCTCTCCCTCTCTGGGAAGGGCCCAAGCACCAAGGCCACAGGAGGGAATAGGTAGTATATGATGGAAGTTATCCTTCTGCAGCTAGGTGGAGAGAAAATATGCCAGGATCATGGCTGGGGGCTCAGGGATGGAGAACCTAGAGGGCTCAGGGTCCCCCACCGTGTGCCTGCTGAGTCTGGGCAGAAGCACTGCTACAGGCAACTGCCTGGAAGAAGCTGTCCCTGCCTTCCCTGACTGCTGCCTTCTCCAGAGTCCATTACGAGCTCCTAATTACCCACGTCCTCCCAGAGCACCCAGGCCACTCAGCCCTCTGAATCAGCCCTTAGAGAAGGGCCCTGTAGATGGGCCTGGAGATGTTCCTACCAGTTCCATGGCTTCCCAAGCATGCAGGCTTTGCAGCAGCCTTGGCACAGTCTGTCAGGGGGCTGCTGCTGATCTGTAATGCTGAAAGCTGTCCCGGAAACCCGGCTTGTGCCTTGATGTATTATTGTAATTACCAACAGGAATCTGGTCATTAAGCTGCCAAGCAGGGAGCTGAGTGGGGAGTTGGCTGGTGTTGTTCATCCCCTGCTGTGTCTTGTCCCTGGTGCATCATCACTACAGGTGCTGTCGGTTCCTGCTTTTGTTTTGCAGAAGCTGAAAATCCTCAGAAAGAGCCTGTTTGTGTGCAGGGAGCCCTGCAAGTGGCTGGGTTGGAGGGTGAGGGTGACTTGCTGACATATTCCAGCCTCATCCATCAGGTGTCAAAGCTCAGTGGCAAGTTACAGAAGCAGAAGGCAGCCTTCACATGGCTGCTCTGGCTCACACCTCAAGCACAGGGATGGTTTAGCGCCAAGAGAGGTGGACCCATGTCTGTAATGTCTTCTGGGGCATGGGGGAGGGTTCCCCCTGCATGGCAGTAGCTTCCAAGAGTACACAGCAGGCAGGAACCCCCCAGCTCCCTCCTTCCTGGGTCTGCGATGCACTGGTGTCACCTCTCCGCTGCACCTTTGGTTACTGAGCGAACGCAGTAAAATTCCAGAAGGAAAATGTAAGATTGTAATTCCGTGTTGAGACCTTCAGGGCTTGGACCCCGAGGCTCTGTTGCCTTTGGGCTTTGCAGGACAGGAACAAAATCTGTAGCGAATTTTTGTTGTGTTGGGATCCTTGTGGCCTAGTTGCACCTGGTAGCCGTGCCTTTTGCACAGACTCCTTACCCCAGTACTGCACCCTGAACCCAGCCTCTGCCTCCCCACCACCTGCCTGCCAGGGGAAGGTTGCTACTCTTCCTCCTCTCCTTGCTCTGTGAAGCTCAAGCTCCTCACCTCTTTCTTCCACACGTCAGCTACACAACGATGGGAGTGTCAGAGAAGACGGAGCTGACAGAGTCTGGGTCTGACATTTTCCGCTGGGCCTTCGGGGCTCCTTTGGCCTCTGGGTCTGGCGTGCTGCTGGGTTTGAATTTGCCATTCTGGCCTGGTGCATTTCCAGAAGCTGCGTGGTGACTGAAGCCGTCCTTGGGGCCAGCAGCCTCAGCGTTGTGGTTGGGCGTGGTGCTGAGCATGGAGGAGTTGATGCTGTCCTCGTGCTGGGCTGCCTGCTTCTCGCTGTTGCGGCACCAGCAGCGGCACGGGGTCAGGTACAGGTAGATGAGCACCAGGATGACGCTGAGAATACAGCCCACCAGCGTGGTGTAGGCAGTGTTCAGCGTGTCGTGGGATCCGTGCTGGGTGAAGTTGTGGACTTTCACATCCACATAGAGGGTCTCATTGAAGACCTGACTCACCGCATAGCAGGTGTACGTGCCCATATCCTCCACCTGGATGGGGCGGATCTGCAGGCTGCCATTACTCAGCACTGTCATGGTGCTGTTGTCATCCTCTTTTGCAACAGGCTCATTGTTTGGGGTTAGCCATTCCCTGGTGGTCACCCCCCGTAGCTTGGTGTCACAGTTGAGGGTCACAGTGTCCCCCAGGAAGGCCTCTAGCACATGCTCCTTAAACTTACTGCAGTTGAGGAAGTCCTGGTTGTTGAGGCTGAAGATGCTGACACTTTTCTTGGACAGGGGTAAGACACAGGTGAGGTCTGCCTGGAAGTCCACCACTGAGTTCAGCTGGCGCACGTGCCAATGCGTGAAGAGCTCATAGAGCTGGCAGTCGCAGCTGAGGGGGTTGCTGTGAAGGTAGAGGCCATTCTTGATCCAGGCAGGGAGGGCTTTTAGGTCCCCAATTGGCAGGCTCTTAATTTTGTTGGAGGAAATGTCCAGCAGGCTCAGCTCAGGCAGCTTGGCCCTGTCTTTTACCAGCTCCAGGGGGAAGCGGGAGATCTGGTTCTGGCTTAGATAGAGTTTTTGGAGCTTGGCCATTTCATCAAAAGCGCTGCGGTCCATTTGGGAGATCTGGTTGTTGTAAAGCAGCAGGACCTCCAGCTCCCGCAGCTCACTGAAGAGGTTTTCCTCCAGGTGCTTGATGTTGTTGGAAGAGAGGTCAAGGTACTTCAGGTGAAGGACATGGGAGAAGGCCTCAATGGAGATGAAATTGAGACTGTTGTGGCTGAGCAGCAAAGAGTGGAGGTGGGAGAGGCGGTGGAGGGTCCAGTCCGCATGCAAGCGGCTTAGGTTGTTGTGGCTGAGGTCTAGGAGGGCCGTGAACCGGGGGAGGTTAGTGGGGATGATTGTCATGGCGATCTTGGAGCAGCTGATGATGTTGCTGGCGCACACGCATTTTGACGGGCAGTTCAGTACGGACCCACCATCCCGGGCGACGCCAAAACCCAGCAGCAGCAGGACCAGGAGCCAAGAGCTCCCGCAGCGCAGCTCCAGGTGTTGACGAAGCGCTAGGACATAGCGAAACCACATTGTAGAGCTCAGGAGGGGAAGGTCACGTCCCAGTCATAGAGAACCGCGCTGCTGGGAAACATTTGTGCCGCGGAAGGAGTTCTGGCTGGCAGACGGCTGGTGTCCGCGGTGCTGTGAATCCGTGGCTGCTAGGAGATGGTGCAGTGAGCAGGCAAGGCTTGGCATGCTGCCTGATGTATTAATCACTGGAGTCATGCTTGCATCCACCTGCTATTTGCCATCCGTTTCCCTGCTACAGATCACACGGCTTGCAATGGGAATCAAAGCTCCGGGGGATGAATCGTCCCAGGCAGGCCATGCCCGGCAGGGCTTTTCAAGTGCCGCTTTGCAGAGTCCAGGTCCCTTGGTTCCTACCCCCGCCACGGCTCAGCTTCTTTGCTGCCGGGACTTGCAGCTTGTTACTCTGTGTTGCATTGCACCAAGAACCACACAGAGCAGGCAGCTCTCACTCACCGGACCAGGCAGATGGGGACGGCGAGCAAGTTCCACCTGGTGCCGCACTCTCAGCCCATCCTTGCCTCTCGGCGCATCCTGCAGGCACTCCGGCCTGCCGTTCCCTTGGCTGACAGAGCCACGCGAGGGAGGCTTACCATGCCTCTTTCCAAGGGCAGCCTCCAGGCGGGATAGCAGGAAGAGGAGGGGGTAGCAAAGCCTGGGCACCCAATGTCGACAGTGCTTGCCCCCTTCCCCAGGGTCCTGTGTTTGCTGAGGACCCGCAGCGCCCAGCCTCGCTCCCCTAGTACCTTCACGCGTCTTCACCACCTGGGCTGAGCCCCCAAGAAGCTGTTGGGCGCCCGGGTCCTTCCTCTGCGCCGCTCAAGGGGCTCCGTGATCTTGCCTTGTCCGTCTCAGCTGGGGGGCAGGCCAGGGAGCTGTGGGCAGGGCCTGGCAGGGAGGAATCCTGCCCCCCAGCTGTATGGGCGGCGAGAAGGGAGCCTGGCACAGCAGAGCCCAGCACCCCTGCAGCATCTACCGCAGCGAGAGGGGCTCCCCGATTCTCCGGCGAGAGGGCAGCGAGGTGAGGTTGTGGTTGCAGGCAGCAGGCAGGGGAAGCCCAGGGGTGGTGCGATGCTCTCCCTGCCTGCTGCGGGGGCTGGCGGGGAGGGGGGCAGGCAGCGCTGCAGCGCCAGCTCCAGCTCTTCTGAATGGGAATCAGCTCCGGCTCTGTTATGATTATGATTGTGATGCTCGCTGGGGAGGCGGGGAAAGCACCCAGCCCTAGCATCCCCCAGCCTAGCATGGCCTGCTATTGGCTGCATCCCCACCCCATCAGCCCAATGAACGGTGCCCGGCTTTAACCTGTCCTGTGCTGGTGTCCAAAAAAACATCCTCAGCATCCTTAGAAGCAGGGGGGGGGGAAAAAAAATCAGCTCAGGTGCTGCAGGGCCACTGGGGAGAGCAGGTGGGGGTGAGATCCTGCCAGCCCCAAGGCCCTGTGAGAGCTGATCAGGTTCAGGCCCAGGTACATCTGTCATCAGGAAAAGCATCTGGATGGGAAGGGAAAGCTCAGCCCTGCCCACCTGGCTGCGGTGATGCCCACCAGGAACAGGCAGTGTTGCGCCAAGGGGACGTGTTTGCAGATCCAGGCTCTGCTGCCTGAACCAGACCCTCTGCTGCTTCTTATGGTGCACTAGCAAGCTGGCAGCACAGGCAGGAGGGACAGATGAGAGCCAGCACCATAATACCTGGAGATCAAAGCAACTGGCGTGAAGGCACGGGGCAGAACAGGCAGGGCTTGCGGGGAAGGGAGGTATGCGCAGGGAAGGGGTGGTTGGGGGCCCCATCCCCAAGGGGTGGAAAATCAGCTAGTGGAAAATCTGCACAGGAAAATGGAAACCCTATTCCTCCTTGCTGGAGATGCTGTGAGCACAACATCTCTGTTTCCATCAAAGGATGCAGGTTTCAGGTGAAGCTGAACCATTCCCCCCATGTTAAAACCCAACCATTCCTGTTTAAAATCAGCATTCTTCTGTTTTAAACCCAAATGCTGTTGGTTTTTTGGGGACAAAAATGAGAAACTTCAAAGAAAAAAATATTTGTGTTTTTCACAAACTGTTGAGTTTTCACAAACTTTTTTTTTTTTTCTCCCCATGAGAAAAATCCTCCTTTCCCAAGTAGCCCTGGGGCTAACGCTAAAGGGTGGGGCCGGGTCACTAATACCTGGGCGCTAACCATCTCATTACCCTAAGCTAGGGTGAAATGTGGGTATTAGAGGATTCATTCCCAATCTAGCACTCTTGGACAGCAAGGCCTCCCTCCCAGGGATTACGGAGATCTTTCCAAATCAAGTGCCCCCTGAAGTGCCTGCACACCCACAAAAGATATAGTCCTCTAAAAATGTTTTCACCAATTCTTTGAAGCATCAGGTGAGTGAAGCTGCTCTGTGAATGGAAGAAAAGCAGGTGGGTCCCTGGTCTGTCCCTTTATAGTGGGAGAGTGGCATAAAAAAAGCATCTAAATGTTTGATACTTGCTAGTCACAGCTTTTAAAATGTACTGGGGCTTGCCCCTGGGTTCTCTCGGGTATCTTTGTGGCAGTCTCCTGCTCCTGGGAGATACCTCTAACCTTTTTGCTTTTGCATTGTATGCACTTTGCTATTTCTCAAACAAACTGGAGGACAGACAGCTATGAAATATTAATTTTTCCTCCCTACCACTCAAAAGTCAGCCCTGGAAACTGCTGTTTTTTGTTTCATCTTAGCTGTGGTTTTCAAAGTTACTTTTAACTGAGACAGCAAGGAAATTGCTAACAATCATAAATTATTAGTGCCTTTCAATTTACATGTCACTTATGGGACTGGTTCTTCCCCCCACTGCAGTTTCTCAAACACAGCATTCATCCTCTCTACTCAGCAGAAATTGCTCAGGAAGGGGCACGACAATAATGGACTGGAATGAGTTGATGGAAATATGCCAGGTCAAAAATATTGCAGTGGCTGTGGTGTAAATCCTAAGTAACGCTACTGATTTCAGTGAGCAGCAGAGAGCAGAATTTGGTCCACTTGATCTAAATGGATCAAGAGCAGAACAATATGAAGAGCTGCACAAGGTGCCGGGATGATCAAAACAGTTTGAAGAACACAAGAACTGATCCAAATGCAGCCTGAGCCAAACCTATCTTTGAAATGCTGAAAAATATTGCTGGCTTTGTTCTAGTATTCTTGGGTGCATACAGATTTGCATGTGAAACTGGGCTGCTCATATAGTCCAGTATGGGGGTAGACAGCCCCCGGCATGGGTGCCAGAACATGGCACATGAAGGTATTTTGTTTGGCACGTGCATCTTGGGGCAGATGGCAGGGAAGGAGCTGGGGCTGCACTGCCAAAACAAGAATCGGGTCCCTCACAGCTACCCCACCACCCACCCCTGGCATGCCAACACCTTACAAGTTGAGGTTGCGGGTGTTTATGGCACTCTGCCCAAAAACATTGCCAACCCATGGTCCAGTATCTCGTCTCCTGCAGGACTGAGTTGGGTCAGTGTTCGGTCTAGTTCAGTATCCCATGTTCTGCTGGACTGGATATAATCCACTGAGTCCAGGTCAAAAAATAACGGGTTTAAATTGCAAAAAAGAAAAAAGGAAAAAAAAAGGAAACGTAGGTTAGAGGACAGACTTTCAAACTATGCAGGTGGGTAAGCAGTGGAACAGATTCCCCAGAGCTGTGGAACATCTGTCATTGGAAGTTTTTAAGTGTAGGTTAGACAGACATTTATTTGGGATAAATTAGACAGAGATGATCCTGCTTTAGCAGGGGATTAGATCAATGATACATTCACACCTCTCTGCACTTCCTGGACGTGGCCAGAAGCAGAAGCACTGAGATACCACCCAGTACGAGGATAACCCTTTGGAAACACCCAGTTTTTATTCATTGACGTACAGCACTGAGGTGTACAACAGATGTTTAAGAGGTGCTATAAGATTATATAGTGACTTGCGCTTGTGCACGTTTGAAGGAGAAGCGGATTGTAGAGGGTGGCTCAAATTTCTGTTCTTGGGCCAGGAGTCTTTTGAGCCAGATATTTATTACCTTAATAAAGTAAGTGTTCTTGTTCTAATTCTAATTAGTGTTCTTGTTCTAATTAGGATTAATTATTTGTATTCCAGTGCTACTTAGATACCCCAGTTGAGATGAGGGCCCCATTTTCTCAGGTTCTGTAAAACCCATAGTAAGAGATAGTCCTTCCCCTGAAGGGCTAATAGTCTTGGTTGAGAAAACAGACAAAGGAATATTTATCTCCATTTTACCAATAGGGAACTGAGGCAGAGGAAAATGAAATAAGACAAAGTCACACAGGACAAAGCCAGGAACTGAGTCCAGAGTCCCAGATATCATCAGAAGATCACACTTTCTTTCTAATAGGACCCAAGTATAAACAAGGCCCTGTTTTAATTAACACCTGAAAATATGTCTGCAGGTGCACACAGAAGAAGTGTTGTCTATGTATTAAAAGGGAACTGAATAATTCCTTTGCAAACCAGGCTTTTAGATGTTCACCGAGAAAGTTTCTGCCCTGGGAAATTCATTCAGAGCTGGTAATAAAGTGGGTGACTATTGCATGTCCACCTTTCTCTGTAGGACTCATAGGAGACAGCAAGGTGTCTTGACTTCCCACTAGGAAACAGACAAGCCTGTCCAGATCAGATAAAAACCAGCTCAACCTCAAAACCAAAGGGTGCATCAACATATGCATTAATGCACTTTAGTTAATGTGCATTAAATCTAGTACCTCTGGGCACTTTTGCATGTGCTTCTCTGAGGGGAGTTGGGGAGGTGGTGCTTTAATTAGAGTGGCTCTGAGAACCGCTGTAATTAAAATGCCACCACGTCTTGTATAACAGTGTCCCCGCACTTAAAAATAATGGCAGGGGGGCTTGAACTAAAGTTTATTTGATGAGTAATTACCATTCTCCAGCAGGCCAAGGGCATAATACATGGCTCCAAACCATCCCTACACCGTGTCCCATGCCTTGCACATGGCATCCAAGATCACCTCCAACTCTCCTGACCCCTTGGCTGGGCTGCATTCGGCCTCCAACCCAAGCTTGCCCTCAGTGTCCTTAGACAAGCCTTGGCCTCTCTCAACGGGGCCACGTGCAGTCTGCCCTACTCTGTATGGCCCTTCAGGCCCCCTTGGCCCTACTCCATACAGCACTTCAGGCTTCCCCTCTCTCACACATGGTCTTGATCCCTCGCAGACTTTCAGGCCACCCAGTTCAGGCCCTGTTCTACAATGGGCGTCTGGCCTGCTGCTCCACATGCTGGGCTGACTCCAGCCCCTGGCCTTCTCTGGCCTCGGGCATCTCACACTCAGCCTATGGCCCACTCAGGTATCTATTGACATACCTGGACCCCTAACTTAACCTACAACCCACTCTATGGGCGTGGACCCTGCCTCAGGCCCCACTCAGTGAACCCGGGCCCTTTGCTTTTCTGTTGGGGTGTGCTCCCCTAGCCTTTCCCCTCCACGGAGTACCCACAAGCCAGTGGGGGCTGAGACTTTACGGTGCCCCATACTCACTGTTCACTAGGGAGGCACAGGTGTAGCATTTCCTGGAGAGTGCCTTGCCACAGGCAGCCCCTCCACACCATCCTCCCCAGCAGGGTGTAATTTCAGGTCATGTCCCAGGACGAGGAACCTCCTCCATCCCCATAGTTCCTACCTTGACCTCCAGGTGTTCTGGGAGCTGCAGGCTGAGTGATGTTGTTCCTCTGGCTCCCTAGATGTAATTGCCAGCTCAGCTCCTAGAATATTTGTACACATGCTTGCACCACTTTTAAAAGCGTCCGGTGCTGCAGTGCATACAGTTGTATAAGCGGCAAAATATGCATCAGCGCTGAGAAAATGGCAGCAACGTGCTTTTGAATGGATACACCTCGAAGGTGTTTCAATTTGAAAGCATACCACCACCATTTTCTGCACGCTGATACGCATTTAGCCACTTATACAACTGCATGCCACGCAGCACAGTGTACGTCAGCTCACGTCTGACCTGCCAGCTCTCTGGTGCATCGCAGGACAAAAAGATATCCTAGAGTCTGAGCTTTATACTGAGGCTGCCCAGCTCTCCTCCAATCTGGTGGTCCCCTTTTTGGTCAGGTGACCATCTAATTGGGCCAAACCGCACCTGCCAAGCTACTCCACAGCCTGCTCAAGCCCCTTAAAGTGGGTGCCACACCACAGCCTCAAGGTGGGCGTTCAGAAATGGAGGTACCACAAATCAGCAGTCATTTTGGACAGTCTCGACTGAGATGTCTGGGAAGGGTTTGGTGCTGGCCCATGTGAGGGATCCTACCATTCCAATACCCTAACTTATTTGCATTTAAATCCCCACCATTAACATCACTTGGAAGATACTTATGCTTCCCCTAACCACCTTCAGCTTTCCAGCAGGAAGGCATCAGCACACATCTCTTGCAAAAGGATTCCCTCAGTGTCAGCCCACGTAAATCTTTGATGTCCCAGGAAGACTTCAGAAACAGAACATCTGATTAAGGAATTAAAGGAGGCAGACACGTGTGGTGGACGGTAGGAGGTTGTGAACGAGGGACCTGGTGCTGGCTAAACTTGCTAACTGGATAAATGTGAGTGTGTGCTATGCTCTGCTTCCTCTGTGCCTGTGGAGAAATAATACTCTTAAATGAGCACCAGCTGAAAGATAATTGAAGTGGATGCCCTGCTAGGGAACGTGGAGAGCTGAACTGAATTAAAAATAATTGCAAAAGCCTGGCCTTTGTGTGTTCCCAGCTCAGTCTTGCAATCCTCCTGGCAATAAAGACTGGAAAGGCTTTGGGTATCATGCCAGCGCTTGTGACGAGAGGCAGCTTGCTAACAAGGAAATCAGGAATGCTGCAGGCATGTATCACGCAGCATAGTTAGAGGGAACTAACACGCACCGTTGTGCTAATTCTGAGCCAGGCTCCACCCTTGTCCCACCTCCTAACCCAAGCCATTTCCCCCGGAGTAAGCCACAGCCTTGCCAAGATGGAACCGAAGCGCCGCGGTCCCAGCTCTTTCATAGGATTGTAGAATCACAGAAAATGAGGGCTGGAAGGGACCGCGGGGGATCATCTAGTCCAACCCGTGCTCAAAGCAGGACCAGCCCCAACTAGATCATCCCAGCCAGGGCTTTGTCCAGCCGGGTCTTAATAACTTCCGGCAATGGAGACTCTGCAACCTCTCTGGGTAACCTGTTCCAGTGCTTTACTGCCCTCCTAGTGAGAAAATTCTTTCTAATATCTAATCTAAACTTCCCTTGCTGCAACATGAGCCCATTGCACCTTGTTCTCTCATCTGCCACCACTGAGAACAGTCCAGCTCCATTATCTTTCAACCCCCACTGCAGGTAGTTGAAGCCTGCTATTAAATCCCTCCTCAGTCTTCTCTTCTCCAGACTAAATAAGCCCAGTTCCCTCAGCCTCTCCTCACAAGTCATGTGCCCCAGCCCCCGAACCATTTTTGTTGCCCTCCATTGGACTCTCCTTTCTGTAGTGGGGGGCCCAAAACTGGACACAGTGCTGCAACTAAGCACAGGTGGTCACTCCATTGCCTCCATGGGGTTAGTCCAGATTTACATCAGGGAAACAGGAGAAGAAAACCCAGTGGAAGTGCAGGGATCCTGTATCATGATGGGTAGCATGAGTGGGATCTGTGAAGTTACGCCAGGCTGGTCTGGTGGTTAGGAAGTTTGACAGGGGCTGAGGAGATCTGGTTTCTCCCAGCCCTCCCCAAGGAAAGCCACTTAATCTCTTTGGGCTTTAGATCCTCATCTATAACCTGAAACAACAACCCTGTTGTGGGGGGCGTTATGTGTGGGGAGCTCAGATACTGTGACAAGAGCCCTGTAAATACCTAGTCTAGCTAGGAATTACTTCTGAGTCACATCAAAGTGAGTGAGAGAAAAATCAGCCTAATATGGCTCCTCCTGGCTTATGCAGGGCTGGGAGGCAGCCTATTCATCCAAGTGTGGTTTCCTTTGCTATTTCTCCTTCCCATCCACCCGCACATATCGAGCCCTTCATGGTACAGCATCCCTGCAACACCGAGCTCACAACTGGGTGTCGTGTGTGATGGAACAGAGAGAGGAAACGAGCCTGGCGGAGCTGGAGGTGGAAGGACACGGTGACATTAGTGGTGCTGCCCGTTTATTGCTGTGTAAGCGTAGAGGGATCCGTGGGCAGATCCAGGGCTGGTTCAATCAACAGAACATCACTGCAGCAGCTGGAGATCTGGCTCCTAAACCGTTTACAAAGATGCACACAGTACCGCATCTCTCACCTGCCCGTTATGCTCCCTCCCCAACAAACTGTCCCTCTGGCAATCATTATCGGAGGAGTACAGCCCTTGTTTTTCCAATAATCAGCTTGGCCTTCTGTCCATCGTCTGTCTTTTCCTCTCCAAGTCTGTCTATACTCGTGTCCCCTACTCCAGGGGTCAGCAGCCCGTGGCTCACAGGCCAGATCTGGCCCATAGAGTGATAGGACCCAGTCTGCAGTGGCACAGGGGATCAGTGGCATGGGATGTCCCCTCCTCCACCTTGAACCGTGCTGCTGGTCCCCTCCACAGTACCACCTCTCTGCCCCCAGCTTCCCTTCACAGCAGATGCTGCTTACCCTCACCAAACTCAGCCCTCCCCACGACCACTGCGGGCGGGAGCGGGCAGTGTGTTGCACAGACAGAGGCAGGGGGCACGGGCATGCTGCAAAGCGAGGCTGCGGAGGCAGTGGCCCTTGACAGTGGGAGGGAGCAGCAGCCCATGGCAGTGGCCAGGTGGCAGGCGCAGCCTGCCGCTCCAGCAGGTTGCTTGCTGATCCCCGCCCTGGATGAAAAGCAGATCTGATAAACTGTTCAGTCCATTGCTTCTGTCCTTGTGCTGCCTTCCCCTAGCTACCACATTAGTGACAGGCCCCAGTAGGCAGCCCAGCGTGGGCTAATTGCCTAGGCAGCCACACCTGCCTGGAGTCTCTAGCTCAGTGGTTCTCAATCTTTTTTGTACCAGGACCTATTTGTAAACATCAATGGCCAGTCCTGACCCAGCGCCCATCACTCCCGACCCGCTGCCCCCCACCCTCAGGCCCCAGTCCCCCAGTGTGCAGGGCAGGGGGTGGGTGTGTGGGGCAGAGGGAGGGAAGCATCCGCTCCTGCAAGGGAAAAGCCACAGTTTTCCATGTTTTTCTCCTTTAAAGGAGAATCCATTTTTAAAGTTTGTTGATCCATTTTTTAAATTTGTTTGCGACCCTTTTACATATTCTTGCCACCCACTTTTGGGCTGTGACCCACAGGTTGAGAAATGTTGCTCTAGCTGACAAGCTCTGACCCAGCTAATTAACTGGCTGGCTTGCTGATCGGCTGCTGGGAGCGCCACCTCCCCATTTAGTCCCAGCTGTGGCAGCAGACTCTAGTCTAGGCCAGCAGACAGTTTGGACCCTGGTTTGCTGAGTTTCCTGGTTGCTCACCCTGCTTGGCCCTGCTCCTAGACTCTAGTTTGCAGATTGTTCCTTGGACCTGGTAACTTGGCATCTGATTCCTGCACTTTGATCTTGGCCTGCATTTGGTCTTTGCCTCTGGATTTTCCTCTTGTTGGCTCCCAAACCCTGACTCAGCTTCTGGCCCCCGCCTTCCCTCAGTGACCTAACCATTAGGCTGGACTGCCTTCAATTTGGTGTCTTCTTGGCAGCTGGTAAGTTCTGGACATTGGAACCACATATGGGAATAAGCATACTTGATAGTAAGGGCAGGCCTTGCTGAAGAAGGGCTATCTGGGTAATATGCTGCAGGTAGTCTGTAAGGGCCCCCAGGGCATGGCGTGACCTTGGCATGGGCAAAGGAAGGAAAGTCCTGGGAGATGGGGCTTCTGAGGTATGGAGGACAGAGATAGACACACCACATACCCATGGAATAGATGTGCAGTGTCAACACACAGGAGAAATCACATAGGCACCCGCAGTATGAACGTGTGCTACAAATATACACACCCACAGCACACCTATGTACATGTACCTACAACAGAGCCACCTATACATCACATATATGTACCCACAACATACTTGGACATGCTTTCATTCACCATAGGTAGATATGCACACTTAAGCACCAACCTACATATCTCATATATGCCAACACATGATATTCACAATCATCTGTCATATATACATACAGAATGTATTTTGATGGCATCCATTGAATAAGATGCCCACAGTATGTATGTATACATCATATATGTAGGCTTACATACATACAAGTCTACATGCTTCGATAATTAAGTGCAAATACCCACATAACAACAGGATATCTTCATAGCACATCTGCGCACACCAGCACACACCATACAGAGATAACTCTATCTCTGCCCGACAACCTGTTTGTCTCTCTGTGTGTCCCATGCTCACCACAGTGGTCTCTGAACAACTAAAAGAAGCTAGTAAAGAAGATGTCACTGCATCTCATGGGGCTGAGACTCCTTTTCCCACCCCCTCAGCTGCTGGGGAAGAACTGAATCATGGGCACTCATCAGCCTACCCCTTTCTGAACCCACCTGCCCAAGGGGCTGGTTGTTTGTCTTTCCCTTGGCCTTGCACCCTTGTGCTTTGGTGAATGTCAAGGACTTCCCTCCAGCTTTGACCAATGCTTGACTATTCCAAGTCTAGCAAACTGGAAATATGGGATATAGAGTGGCTGAATCCTTCCTGTATCCATCCCAAGGATGGGCTGACCCAGCCCTGCAAAGTGACCGAGCTATTCAGCAAACTAAACTGCTGTAGCCTGGAATGACAGTACAGCATGTGTGTGCACACAGCGAATACAGAGCTGTTTGGATCCAGATGCCAGGAGTCTGAGAACAAGCAGCGATCTCATGAGAATGAAGAGCGCAGCCAGAGGGCTTTAACCTTCACTCGGCAAGCCGTGTCCTTCCCCCTCCCCCACCTGCCAACACGCTGCTTATTCCCGTCCTGACCTATCCTTACCACCCAGTCCTCTCTCTGCCTCTCTTACGTAAGTCACTTGTATCCTTGGCTCCAAGACATATTTTTAGATGCAAACATTTGTGCATTTTTTTTGGTCCAAAATTAGAGGGAAGAGAATTGAAGACAAATAAGCAGTGATAAAAATATGGGTAAAAACGTTTGACAGGAGAAGGGAGGGAAGGATGCAGGCCTGAAATGCAAAGGATATACAACCCCGCTACCATTTTCCCATCTCCAGAAGTCCCTTGCTCCCAGCTATCCTTCATACGCCATTCAAGGAACTCTTACCATTTGAGGTCTAGGGGATGTTACCGAAAAGAGATGCCGATTGGTTACTGCTTGTGTCATAAAGTCCCACCGCAACTCCAATGTGCTAGGTGCTGCACAAATGCATAGGAAGGTACAATTTGAGCTCTAAGAAGTTACAGTCTGAATAGGCATGATTATTATGTCTATGTGACAGATGGGGAAACTGAGGCTCAGAGAAATCAAGTGACTTGCCCAAGGTCACACAGGGACTGTATGACAGAGTTGGGAATTGAACTCACATCTACTAGGGCTCAGTTTGGTGACTTTACTGGGACGCCAAGCTTCTACCACTCCCTTGGGCTAGAGAGAGTGAAATAACAGATGGAGGGAAATGTCCAAAAAATCCAATATATTAATTCCACTCATTCTCCATGCATGCACCTTGGAGGATCTGGAGAGTTTCAAGCTGGCTCTCAGCAGATGGAGAAGACCTGGTACTACAAGGACCATTGGGCCTTAAGGATCTCACTATTATCAGCATCAGTGAAGCAGAAGAGACATTTTTAAGGCAAAGATCCTCTGCTAACCCCTGTCCCTTAGGCTGCTGGGTTTCAGTGTCACACCATGGGGGTTCGGTCTCCAGCCATCACTGGCGCTGTCAGCTTCTTGGCTGGCATTGCCTCTTGAAGTGCTATGGGCGTATCAACTGCAATAGCTGTTCAATCCCAACTGGTTCCTAAACTAGTGCTTGTTCCTCAAGCCAAGCTGCCCCTTGAAGGGCAGCCATGTGGTACAGCAGATGGGGTGTGGGGCTAGACTGCAGGAGAGCAGGGGTCTGATCACTGGCTGGATCTGTGACCTTGGGCAAATGCCGTCTGCTAGTGCCGGGATGGGGCTAGCAAGCCCCCTACTGCTCTGGCTCACTGGGAGCTCCATGGAGAGGCGAAACCAGCATTATTAGATGGTAGCATTTATGTTCATTTTGGGGCATTTCCCTGCAAGCTGAAAGCCCAGAGCCAGGCCGACCGCAGCGCTCTCCTGGCCGGGTGTGCTGCGTGCGTGTCCCCACCCCCAGCCTCCCTGCTTTTCTCATCCCTCTCTCTCCTTGCACAGGCTCCCCTGCCACTCCTCTCCTCCCTGCCCTGCCTCCCTATTTATCTTTTCCTTCCTGGACTTCTCTGTCCCCTCTTTCCTCTCCCCTGTTCTTCGGTATCTCCGTTTCCCTCTTCTTCCTCCGTCACTTTTCCTTTCTGTCCTTTTCTCCATCTCTTTCTACTTGTCTCTTCCTCCCTGACTGACTCTGCATCCACCACTTCCTTCTCATGCCCCCTTTCTCTTCCCTCCTCTCTCCCCCATTGATCCTTGTACAATTGCCTTCCTCCCTCACCTTTTTCTCTCCTGTCTCCCACCCTCATCCATCTCTCTCCCGCCCTCATCCATCTCTCCCCCCCACTTCTATCCCAAGGTCACCACTCTCTGCAGCCTGATAAATGTCATTTTCTTCTAAAGCAGGTCCTGTACACGGCATTTGCCTCCAGTGAAGCGGAACAGAATGAGATGAGAAAACCATTCATCTGTGCTGCCTAAATCCATCCCCGTTGGAGGGGCAGTGCAGGGAGTGTCATCTTGAAAAGGCGGGTGTAATAATGTAATGTTGTCTCGGAGCTGGGCCTGCTCTTCCCATTGGGGTCCCAGGCCCAGCCCTTCTGATCTACCCCCGTTCTGCGTCTGCCTCGGCCGCTGTTTTACAAACCGTTTGGATCACAAAGCTTCCAAGCGACGAACGCCCCCTGGGACTGGAGCGCAGGCTGTTGTTCAGTGCATTGTGTTACCAGTGGGCTACTGATTAGCACCTGGAATAAATAACGGCAAGATAATTATCTCCCTGATCGCTGCCTGGCAGGAGCGAGACGATCTGCTGGGGAGTTGCGGTGATGCAGTGTTACAGCCGGTGCCTGAGGGAAGGATGGATCACCACCTGCGCACGCAAATTATCCAGGCCTCTGAGCATGGAGAATGCCACCCCTGTTGCCTCCACCCCAGGGCCTCATAGAGCTGAGACATCCCAACCCCTCGCCCTCACCTTGGACCTGGCAGAACAGGGACAGTCCCAGCCCCTCGTTCCCACTGCAGCTCTCGCTCCCACGCTGCAGCTTGTCAGAGCTAAGTGCCATGCAGGTTTGGCCTCGCCTAGGTGAGCACGTGCAGGGGGAAGTGAACCCCAGGCCTCTCCTGAACCTCCAGACATTTAAAACTCAGATTTTTCAGCCTAGGCCTGTCTTGTATCTTCTTTCTCTAGCTGTGCTGATGCATCTCTACGTGTGACCCATGTCACTCCCCTGCTCCCTGGTCAGGGAACACATACCTAGCGCTGGAGAGGGTGGGCAGAGAAGAGATCCCAGCTCAGCAGGCAGGGATAGGCGAGTGGATTAAGTGAAAGTAGTTAAAGGAGATCAAACTAACAGATTACAAGGGGGGAACTATTTCATTTCTCCTTTCCTCCCCGCTCTTCTTTTGCTTTCTGTGCATAGAGGATTTGCTGCCTCTGGACAGGGTCCAGATGGCGAAGGGTTTTCCACAACTCAGCTGTGTTGCAAGGGGAGCCCTGGAAGAAAGCCAGTGTAAGCCCTGGACTTTGGGGGGGGGGGCAGCTCAGCTGCAGAGGAGAGGGAAAAGGAGCTGGATTTCCCCATAGAATTGCACCCCCAGCCAGCTGGGATCCTGCCATTTCAGTGTCTGGGTGCATGAAACAAGTGTGCACGCGTGGTGGGGTTTGAGTGCTTGTGTCTGCCTGTTTGCATGGATGGGCATGGTGTGGGTGTAGAGAGGCAGATGTGTATACATGCAAGTAGAGGTCTATCTGTGCCCACGTGTTTGGTGGGAGAGTGCATCTGTGCACATATGCACGTGCGTTGGTCTCATGTGCCTTCCCATCTTTGTGCATGCATGTGGGAGGGAGTTTGTCACCATTAGTCAGGCATAAAAATCTCAGGTGGCAGTTAATGGGGCCCGGGACCTGGAAAATCCCGTTGTCCCCATTCTGATTCCACTGCAGCTGCCAGCCGCTCCCACAGCAGTAAGTCCACATCTCTGCCTCGGTGTGGCTGCAGGCATAACCTCTCCTGCCCAGGGACCAGGCCTTCCTAGCACATACTGGTTAGCAATAGGATAAAGTTCCTGAGTGCTTTGGGAATTAAGAATATCATCTCTCCCTCCAGTATGGCTCTGAAGAAAACTGGGGACAACAGAGGTCAAAATAGTGGTGACCTTTCCCCAGGAGCTCCTGCTACCCAGCCACCTTGGCCTGAGAGAGCCTGTCCCTGTCACAGTGGGGAGTGACCTTCCTTAGCACACAGAAGCATAGAACTAGAAAGAGGTGAGACCAAAGACATGCCCTGGCTGGTGGCTTTCCTAATGGTACCTCTTGCCTATGCTGGGCAAGTTTAGTTCCCCTGAGACTGGGTGGATCAAATGCAGATGGGAAGTGAAGTGTAAGTTATGCACTGGGAAGCGATGGGTGAAGAGTTGGGGGGCAGCACTGTAGAGCTGAAGGACAAAACCAAACCAGTGGGTCTTGTTCTCTGCGAGGCCCCTATACCTTATTGCCGGGCAGGCTGGTGGAGACCAGACAGAGGCAGCTGGAAATTGCGTGCCTAAAAGAAAAAGATCTCTGTTCCAGCAGCAGATGTTGCTGTTGGATGTGTCACGTCTCCTCCGGAGATAAGAATGTTTTGCAGCTTTGGCTCTTCGTTCCTTCCTGGCAGGCAGATCACGGCAGCAGGGAGCTGTACACATCTCTCCGCAGTCCATCCAGATGAGAGCTTAGCTTTGTTGTCTCGCCTGTTGACTCTGAGCTCTTGTTTGCTGAGCAACAGAAAGGGTCTGGCTTATGGTACTTGGCAGGTCTGGTGGGCTGCCAACAAGCTCTGCTCCCTGGCCAGAATCATTGTTCTTCTTGTACGGATGGGGAAACAGAGACAGAGAGCTTGGAAGTGACTTACCTAGCAGCAGGCACAGAACCCAAGTCTCCTGAGTCCCGACCCGGTGCTTTTTCCAGTGCAGAACGCTGCCTTATTTTAGCATTTGTGGGCCAGGTGGTGGAGCATGAGACTTTTCTATTCTGACAGTGTGTTGGCCAAGCTAAATTGTCACCTCTGCTCGCTTCCTGAAAGTTGCTGGCAATGGGGGTTAATTTCATGGCATATTAATAATGGTGGTGGTGACTGTATCTTTAATTCATTAGGAGGCAATGTGGATTCTGACCTCTTTTCTAAAGTGCTTTGAGATCTAAAGCTTCCATATAAGAACTAGAGATTGTTACCAGTCTGTGTGCCCACAGCTTTCTCTGCAGAGTGCCGGCCCCTGCAAGGCCACACACGGGCTGGTTATTGATGCTGGATCTCTAGCAGACCCTGATCAAGACTGCTGAGCACAAGGGGGCGTGGTAATATGGGCTTGTGTGTCAGCAGGGTTCAGCTGGTGCTGGCATACCCGGCTGCTACTCCCTGATCTGTACAGCCAAGTAATTGCTTCCCTCTCAGCATGGCTATATGATGCCCTTTTGCCACAACACCACCTGGCTGCAGGAACTGAGTCATTAAAGATGTACAGAGAGAGAGAGAGGCTGGTAAATGGATCATGGACAGATGGATATGTCCCTTGCTGCTCTTCTTTTGGAGAATAATACCCCTTTAAGGCACAGGGCACATTGGCATGTCTGAGCCCTGCATACCCAGCTCTGCAAAGGCCTCAAAGAGTTTCTTGAACAGCATTGCTCCAACCCTACTGGAGAGACGAAGTGCTTTTTTCAAGGTCCAGCAGTGCCAGACCCCAGAAGAACACCCAGAAATCCTGACTTCCCGCTTGACTCTTGAGGGGGCACTTCCCTCTCAGACCTGCGAATACAACCCAAGTGGTCTGATTTCCTAGTAAGTGCTCTAATCACTGCCTCCCTTGACACCAGGTCTAAGTACCCCCAGATGATCTTGCAAATGCTCTTCCTTCTCCTATCTTGGGAGGTACACATACTACCTGGAACAGGCTGCCTCTGCAAACACAGCCCCTGGGCTGCCTCCTGACACCCAGTCTTAAATGCTGGGCCTGCATAAGTGGCCCTTTCCCACTTTCATCACCCAGAGGTAATAGATACCATCAAACACCAGGCCTTCCTGCTTGTTCTTTTTCTCCCTTCCAAGCTGATGTCACCGGCCCAGCTCACAGGCAAGATGCCTGCCCCACTCCGACCCACTCTTCCATTCTTAAAGGCATTCCCCTTTCCCAGAAAGGGTGTAGGAGGGACCAGGAGTGCATAGGAAAAAGGTCCATCAGCTGATCAGTGCAGATGGAGCCAGGAGTGATATACACATAGAGACAGGATCAGGCCCCTTTCTCCACTAGTATCCAGAGCCTGACCCCAGGACAATATGAATGAGCCTCTGAAGCAGGGTCACAGCTCAGGCTAATTTGCTTTAATCTGAAACTGCTCTACAAGGTGACTGTTCAGAGTAAAGCCAGGATCAGATGACCTCAGAGTGAGCTTCACCCTTTTCTAGCAAAGACGGGAGCATGGTGTCTCCTCTCTAGTAAAGGGCAGTGTGGAGAACCCCTGGAGGTGCATTAATAATAATTAGACTCAGATGGGCTAGCTAGGGATGGACCCAAATGGCAGGTTTGCATCAGAATCCATACTAGCTCAGCATCCAAGCTCAGGTCCAGTGTTTGATTCAGCTTTCACTAATCAGTTTGAATGACAGCTCCCTGCCTGTCTCTGTAGCATCTTTTATCTAAAGATCTCAGGGTGCTTTACAGTCACTGGTCCCCATCTATCTATGGCCTGGGGAAGTTAAAGTGACCTGGCCAAGGTCACACAATGAGACTGGCTCTGGGAGCTAGAAGTCCCACCTCTCTGGCTCTAGCCACCAGCCTGCATCTCCCCTCTATGATCCCAGAGTCTAAAATAGAAGCCTGCAGTAATGCCAGGAGATGAGCATAGTGCCAGAGGTCTGACCACTGAAAAACTGCATGCACTGCTAATGCTGAACTGTGCAATATTTGCCATCACTTTCCTTTCTCCCTGTTAGACTCAGCACTGGTTCAAGTTGCATCCACATTTGTCCACACACACGTGGCCAGACTACATACCCAAATGCACACACACACAACTAAAGCCCACAGACACTGCAGTACGCACAAATAAATACGTTTACATAAACAAATACATATACACATGCACGTGTATTCATGCATGTTGGCGCACAAGTGTGTACACACATCTATAAAGAGTCACATGCACACATGCATACATTCACATGCACACACACAAATGCACACAGACATGGACATGCCTGAACACAGACACCCACATCCATCCACATATCTATGTATGCATACACATACTGCTTTGGAGGCTGACAAAGGAGCTTGGCGGACCCACGCCCACAATGCGATCAGGAGTGTGAGCCTGCCAGATGTCACCCAGCTGTGCCATAATGAGCTCAGGGGATGATCAGTGCTGGTTACAAGGTTTTAATTGAATAAAGTATCTAGCCTGGGCAAGTGTAACTCCTGTTAGATTAAAAAGGATTGCAGCTCTGCTCCTCTTGTGTCCCCCAGCCACTACCATCCGCCATACACAGCCATTTGGTTCTCAGCAGTGAAGGTCAGGAGCGACTCTTGCTGTGACCTTCCATGCAGTGGGGCCTTGGGGGACACAGCCCTGGATGGGAAATGGAGCAAGGTCCTGAAGCCCCACCACTGATCCCCCTCCCACATAGTCCAATGGAGCCCAGGCACTGTCACAAAGCAAGGATGATTGCAGCTCAGCCAGAGCAGTGACTGATGGATGGACAGGTAGCGAGATGCATGTGGGAGATGGGTAGGCACCTCCCCATCCATCTGTCTGCCTTTCTCCATGATTCCCACATAGCTACCTATGCCATGCGGGCCTTTCAATCTGTCTCCTCAAAGGCATTTCACACCTGCAGAAGCTGTGCTGTGTCGCAGTCTGGATGCTGTCTCTGTCCCCCACTGAGCTGTGCTGTTCCTTCCTCCCGCCCCTACATCCCCAGCTGAGATGGGAAGCTGGGGGCAGGTCTGAAGGCCCCGCTGCCTGTGCCCCAGCCCTTGCATGCTGTGCCAGTCACAGCTGCTGGGAAACCCAGGCCATGTGTGTGTGTGTGTGTGTGTGCGCATGCGCGCGTGTGCGGGGGGAGGTGTGGGGGGTGAGCAATCCTTGCCACGGTGGGGAAGCACTGGCAGAGCTGTGAGGAAAGCTGTCAAGAGAGTAGAAAAGGAACAGGGCGGGTATGGGGGGAGGCAGGGGGCAGAGCCAAGAAACAGAGCATCCTGCTTGGCTGGGGCGAGCCGCAAGGGCCTGAGGCGGCTGCTTTTCCAGCTAGTAATTACACCTGTCAGATGGTGCAGACTGCACTCCCCGAAATAATGAGAGCAGCGCTTTGGGGAAGACCAGCTATTCACAGCGTGCTGAGACGCAGGGAGGGAGGAGGGTGGCTGGGGGTGCTGACAGCTTGTGCAGGCTTGTTTTGGAAGGGAAAGCTAATAAAGGAATATAGGTGGGGGAAGGGGAACCTCTTAAAGCTGCAGTCTTTTGCTTTCATCTGCAAAGAGCCTCTTGTATAAGCTGTGCTTGGTACCCGGAAAGCAGCGATGCAGGGCTGTTGTAGGCTGTGTGTGCAGGGGGAGCAGGGCAGCTTTTAGTGCTGTCATGCCCCCACCACTGATGGGGTGCATACGGATTTGCCTGTCTTAAGTGGCATTATCTTGTCCGAGTGACTTTGACCTTGATGTGGATGGAGTGGACATTGTGGCAGCAAGAAGGGCTGCACGCAGGCCTGGAGATGGGACTGTCATTTTCTCATTGCGGATAGCTGCAGGGCAAGCTTCATTCTACCTGCTCCCTTTCTCCTCCAGGCACGTGCACACACACACGTGGGATTAAAAAAAATAAAATCTGTGACTTGACTCTTGCACAATACCCTCACCATTAACACCAGTTGGGTTCAGCCAGGGGAGGGTCCTGGTGTTGTTGACTCTCTGGCTTTAAGCACAGAATACAAAGGCATTGTGCAAAACCCTTGTCTCTTTGGAGACTTACCTGTAGGGCAGATCCCATGATCACAAAGGTGGCTTTCCCAGGGTGAGGCCTGTCCCATGCATTCCAGCCAGGCTGACCCCTGTGACGTTCCCCAAATGCAGGAAACTTGACTGCATAATGTTGTGGCAATGGGGGTCTGTTTTCCTGATTTCCCCCTGGCTTGCTCCTAGGAGCAAGCCAGGCTAGGAGGCATCCAAACCCCAGGGTCTTCGGGCCCTGGGCATGCACATAAGATGCCTGTCACAGAATTGGAGAGTATCCAAAGCCCCAGACTGATGGGTCTGGGAAGAAGGATGCTTGCTCAGCAGGAGAGCTGCACAGACTTGAACAATTGAGCTCTGCTCTTGGGATTTGCCCAAGTGAATTCAGAATGGATTTGGCCCTTGAAACAAAATATATAAAAAAAAATAAATCCCAAGCTAACAACCCTTGTCTCACTGGATATCAATGCATTCAGAGGGGATCTTGAGGCATTTCCTTGGTTGTACATGACCTAGTCATCCCAGGCGACCTGAAAAGGACTCTGAAGAGCTGGTTCCTGCAAAAACAGCTGAGATAAAAAGCCACAGGCTTCCTATTGCTGCCATCAGGGTGCTCCCCATTCATTCCTAGGCAGGGGGAGCACAGAGGACAAAGGGGAGGGAGGTGGACAGTGGATGCTGTGGGATGCGTTACAGCTGGTAAAGCTTATCTTCAAACAAAAGCTGTTTGTAAATGGAGATTCAGTGTTCAGGAGTATTCATAAACAGTAGGGCTGACCTGCAGACAGACAGCAAAGGGAGCCAGGGAGTGGAAGGGAAGCCTTGGTGTTATTTATATAGCACCTACCATATGCCAGGCACTGGGCTGACATAGGATATGTCAGACCCCCACCCCAGAGAGCTTGCAGTCTCAGTATCAGCAAATAAGTATCCTGCATCCAATTATATGTGTAGCTAGAACCTCAGCTGTTGTAAATCAACTTAATGTCATTGACTTCACCGGAGTCTGCACTAACTGAGACTGCCCTTTGGAGTTTTATAGACAGGGCGGGTAGTGACTCCTATAGCTACGGTGGCCATAAGACAGCTTTCAATTGCTTGTAATTTGACAGGCAGTGGCCATTTAGGCTGAAACGCGATACAGTTCACTCTCTAATTATGCAATCCCAGGCTAATTTTTTTTTTCCCCATAGCATCTCCTGCTTCACTCAGGGCACGGGCTGGGCAGCATGTGCTGAACGCTGCTTTGCAACAGTTTCTTTATTTTTGTTGTTCAGTGCCTGGCTGTGGGTCTTATGAACTGCACAGGATTTCAAACCTGCTCTGAATTCTTTGAATGGCTGCATCATCACGTATAGGTTCAAGGGGACTGAATTAACCTGAATGGTGGCATTTCCCAATTTTTGAGGGGTCGTTTCCATTCTGGTAATGTATTAGCTGCGTGCATATAGATGTGCAGGTATGACACACAACTAAAGATGAGAATGGGGTAGCTAGAGGATGGGGTTGAGAGCACTGCCTTGAAATCAGTGCTCACTAACCAGGCCTTGCCCCACCATAGTTACGCTACTGCTAGAATAATTTAAAGGAATGGTTTATTTTAACAAATCTCTCCTTTCCCTTTCAGACCTCTCTGCAGCCCCCACTTGGCTCTCTATGTGGAGAGCATCATGCTATTTTAATACCAATAATATATGAAGGTTCCCAGGCACTTTCCAAAAGCAAGTCACTTTTCATCTCTGTTTTACAGGTAGGGAAAACTGTGGGGCAGAAAAATGCAGCGACCATAAGCAGGTCACAGGCCAGGATGAGGGACAGAGCCCAGCGTTCCTCGCACTCCCATCTAGAGCCTGCTCCCTTGCCTCCCTCCCAGCTGGCCTTTTTGGCACCTCTTCCATGCAAGGCTGTCCAAGGGCACGTACACCTGATGATGTCACGATGTACACATGACAAAAATGGCATCACACATTACACGCGCACCAGTTTGGAGGGTTTTAGATGAGTTTGCATCATTGCAATCTCAACTACATCCTGATGTAGTTGAGTTTGCAACAACACATTGCTGCTATTAGTCAGCTCACCCCACCTCCCCGGCTGTGGGAGAAGTGGGCAGGCTCTGCAGAAAAAAAAGGATCGGGCCCCTTGCTGCTTTTGCCTTCAGCAGGTGCCTGAGCTGCTGGTGGGCTGAACGGTCCCTGAGCTGTGGGGGGCCCTGGTCCTTCCCTTTGCAGTGGTTGCGCCCCCGAGGCCCAACCCAACTGTTCCCTGGGGGGCCTGGCCACTGTGGAGGGAAGGACCAAGGCCCCCTGCAGCTCAGAGACCCCTCGGCCCACCAGTAAGGTCCAGACCTCTCACCTCCCAGCTGTGGGCAGGCTCCACCAAAAAAGAAAAAAAGGAGAGGGCCACTTGCTGTAACATGATGGAAAAATAAAACCCCTAAATTGAAACAGTGGGTTTCAATTAAAAACCCACCATTTCAATTTAGGGGGCATAGAAGACTAACCCCCGTCATGTATACAAGTGTCCCAAGTGCTTGGGACCACACACTGCTGAGGCTTCATATGATGCCACAGAGCAGGCATTATTGTCCCCATTTTGCAGATCGAGCAGGCCTTACCTGGATTTACACCATTTTATACCACCCAGGAACTGGCCCCAACTCAGCACTAGGCTAATAAGCAGTGGGTGACTGGGGCATCAGCCTGAGGTGCTCACTTAGATGGGACACATGAACGATAGCAGCCAGCCCAGCCCCTGACCCTGCTGCTCAGGTCACAGACCTTGGCTTTTGCTCCTTTGCAAACAAGGATACACAAAAAGGCAGTTTCATATTGTGAAGCTAAACCAGGAGTCCTGTCTCCCTTGGCCTGAGTGCGAGATAGCTGTCCCTTCACTGCAGACCTCGCTTCCCAGCATTTGAATCTTAGATGTTCCCCATCAGTGAGCAGCTCCTGGGGTCGAAATCTCACGTCTCCCCCAGCAATGCCGCCCCAAGTGTCATGCAATGTGTTCTCCACAGAGCTCTGGGGAAGGTTATGGCCCAGCCATCACCACGGCTGTGCCTATTTATACACACAAAGCCCAGGAAGGCCAACCTGTATTGTCTTTCTGATGTGCAAGGAGAAGGAGTCCTGTAAGAACAGCCTTGAGATAAGCAGCGTGGAGTCGGGAAGTCACAGGCAACACAGAGTAAATCGTGCTGTTGCTGAAGTCGTGGAGTTCAGCGTTTCTGATTTCAGTCGAACCCAGGAGTAACTCCAGTGAACCCAGCTCCCTCCCCGTGGTGTCAGTCAGGAGCAGGTCCTTGGGTCCCTGTCTCTTCTCCCTCACCGTGTCTAAGTCTGGAGGAGCTGTTGTAGGCAATGGAGTATCTGTGGTGCAAGCACCAGGAGAACCAGCCCCAACACACTCTCTGCTGATGGGGGAGAAGGGGGTCAGGCAGGGAAAACACCCAGGCCAGAGCCAACTGGGGTCATGTTTTCCACTCTTTTTGTCTCACTGGACTGAGATTTGGCCAATAAATGCTAGAAGCCCCCAGAGACCAAGGGTGACATCCTGGTCCCTTAGAGCCACAGCAAACCTCCCACCCACCAGCAGGCCCTACCTCCTCTGCACGTGCACAGCACAGCACCATCAGCAGAGGAAGCTTCCCCCATATGTCACTGCACTTGTGTCTCAGGCCTGACTTGGTAGGATGCCCCTAGGCACAGGGAGGAGTCTGTTCTCCATGCCCTATGGGCCCTCTCTAACAGCCACTTGGTGCCAGCAGTGAGTTGCTAACATCCTTCCACTAGGATCTGAACAAAAACCCACCCCCCTTCCTCACTAAACAGTTCCAGGCTGCAGCAGCTTTTAATTAATTACTAGGATTAGTCACCAGATCTTCAGCTGGTGTAGGCTGGCTTCCTTGGCACTCTACCCATACGCAGCAGCTGAGGGTCCGACCTTAGCCACCTGACCCTTCTAGCTCTTCCTTTTGGGAGGAGGGCACGCCTGCAATGCCTGCAGTTGTGCTACTATGATGTTTGCAGCTAGTGTACAGCATGCACTAGTAGTGCCTCCCTGTGGGGAAGTGAGGAGATACAGGTGAGGGCTTCTAAACTAATCTCAACCTTTTTTAGACTCAAGGCCCCCCCTTCACAGTCTTGAGGCACCCTTTGGAAACCCCCCCCCCTCTCCCCCCAAACAGTTCTTAGTTTTCATTTGATTTTTGACTACAGAAACAATCGAGCAATTCAAGAGCACAGCAGATCAGACTGTATTTGATGCTATTGATTCCTATTTTGAATCGCTGGGTTTATCTCGTGAATCATATTTGCACACCTAACAGTGCTAACATGGCGTAGCATCTTGTGGTACTTTTGAAAGCACTGTAAGGCACCCTGAGCACCCTGGCTGAGAATCACTGTTCTGAACAGAAAGGCTGAGCTCTGCAAGCCTGCTTTGGTGTTACAAAGTGTTGCCTGGGTGCTTCTGCCTGAATCCTCTTTGCTCCAGAAGGACACCTGCTAATAGATGCATCAGGACAATAAAGGCACCCAGATCCAGGCTGGCAAACTGGAAGCAAACCATCTTCAAGGAACTGGTTCAACATCCAAAGCTCAGTGGTATGTCCATGTCCTAAGCAACTGGTTATGGGAGAACTCTGCCTTGCAGAGACTGTGGCTTCTGCCTGAAGAGTTCAGTTGTAGTGTTGGCTGCATAGGCAGGATGGAGGTTTGATTTTGGGAACGACACTTGTGTTGCCAGAGGATAAATCTCAGGACACGATGCATTCTGTTCGAGAGCTGGAAGTGGCCCTAGCAGGTGGGCTTGTCAACTGGCTGTGCTCAGGAGGATGACCCCTGGCTCTGGCACACAGCAGGCTGAGGGGAGGCAGTTTGGAAGACAATGCTTCATTCCTTAGAATAAATAGTTTGGGATAGCTCAGCACCCTCCTTCTTACAGTCTCTGGGCCTCCATGCTCAGGGTGCTTTCTGCAGCCATGTTGCTGGCTCTGCCAGGGGATGGGTGCCTGCAGGACTGCTGTAAGATCTAGCATGCACCATCCCCATTGCATCCTCAAAAAGATTAAGCTCCAGACCCTTGTGCATGCCTGGGATCCTGCTTCTATTCCTGGGGGTGGGAGGGTATTTAAAAAAAAATCCCTGCTGTCTGTAGCAGATGGCAGCCTGTGATTTCTCTGGAGAGGATGAATGGCTGAGACTACAGCTTGGTGCAGGTGGGTGGAAAGAGACAGCTGGTAGGTTCTTCTATATGCTGGAGATTGCTGTGTGTTGACAAGAGAAGTGGGGTGGTGGTGGTGGGGGGTGGAGCTGATCCTCCCAGTAGGGAGGTGGCTGCAATACGGAAGATGGCCCTAGCAAGGCTGTAATTGCTTAAGATGAAATTAGGCTCTTGTGTTCTTATTCTGGGGCTTGTATACTGCTCTGGGAGGGGGGAGATTCAGTCCAACAGATTGCTACTCCTTTGAGATCCCCACTGGGTTGGGGAGGGGACTAGCGGGAGAAGATGGGGTCAGGCCTGCAATGGTATGTCTCAGGGCCCAGATAGGAACACGCACCATCTAAGCAGAGGGGTTTCATGCTGGAAAAGGGTGAGAGTGATGGCAGGACCTGCTATCGGGGGATGAGTCGGAGATGGCAGTCTGGAACTGACTTTGTGGGTATGAGTAGATGAATGGGACTGAGTCCATGGAGAGCCTAGGAGCTTAGACGACCTGGACGTTGGCACTGAGCAGAACCAGCTTCTGTGTCCACTGCTTCCTTCTAGTGCAGCTGCCCAGCCCTGGGCACTGCAGTGTGCCTGGCTGATTTAGTAGCCTTCTTGCTCAGAGCCTTAGGCTATGCTCTGGTGCCTGTCATTGGGGCTGGGCCTGGGGCTGATGTGTGCCTGCTCTATCAGCTACGGCTTTGAAGCTGCCATTGCGGCTAGGTGGATTTGTGCTGGGGTTTTCAGGAGGGACCTTAGTCCTCCCTGGAAGTCTCAATGCTGAACATGGGGGGTGACAGCACTTAGGGTCTGCAGCTCTCAGATGAGCAGACAACCATCCGTAGGGGTGACACCTGCTGACCTTGGCCTCTGGGTCCCACCAAGGTAGAAGAATGACTGGCTCAGTCCTAATGGACCTGATCATACAGAGATGGTGCAGGTTTTTTGTAGGCCCTCTGTGGCCTAAGATGTCTCCTGTATCATCCCACTTGACAGGCTGCCCCATGACCATGCCCTTCTCTTCCTCTTCTACACCCCCACCCCCCAGCAAGGAACAAGGAACTTATAATCCACAACCTGAAGCACTGTCCTACAGAAGAGCAATCAGCCCATGCTCAGACCCATAGCAAGGGGGGGATCTGACAGTCCAAGGGCCAAGCCAGTTCTGTGTGCTGGGGCTGGGGATGTGAGGCTGATGCAGTGTAGATGGGGCCTCAGAGTGAAAGATGACAAGAGAAGCAGACATGGACAGAGACAGGACAGTAAAGTCCTGATCTACCTCTGATTGTCACTGAAATGATGCCAGTGCCCAGGTATCAGAGCTAGCTGGCAGCTTCTCCCACAGCTGTAACAGCACAGCAGCCCCCTTTTGATGGCATTTTAGTGATCGCAGGGTGTTTGAGATAAGTGTCTAGGTTCTTCACACACTGTGAGGTAGCCCAGTGCTATTATCCCCATTCTACAAATGGGGAACTGAGGCCCAAAGACCAGATGACTTGCCCAAGATAACACAGGGAGCCTATGATGAAGCAGAAACTTGAACCCAGGTGTTATAAGTGCCAGGTTAGCACTGTTAGCAGTGAGCCAGCATCCTGTCTGGCTTATGGCCTCATCCTTTCCCACTGCCATAGCGAGCGATTTCTCCAGTCTGTTCTTGTTTAACTTTTGATGTGCTTTCATCCATGCATATCGCATCTAGGACAATGGGACCAGGATCCCCACTCTGAGACATTCAGAGCCTGCTGTAAGGGATGTAATCACTACATTCATCCTCTTTTCAACAAGCATGGAAGCCTGGAAGTTTTGAAACTTCTCTAAGTTTGTGGAGGTGGAGGCTTAGGATGGAAAGGACTTGGTCTCCAATTGCTCAGCAGGCATTAGCACTGCCTCTAAGCTTCAAGATCCTGGACATGAACATACTTCCTTTGATAAAGCATATGCAGTTCCCTTTGAGAATAGGGAATTCCTGCCCCAGCACAGAGAGGGGGAGGCTGTGTGTCAGTGGAAATGGGGGCTATGCCTGCAGGAGGTGTTCTCTGCTCTGTCCCAGCTCACCCAAGGGGTGCTGTACTGCGGGTGGTGCCCTGTTTTGACGAATCCTTATAGCCAGGACCCCAGAGCGAGTTCCTCCAGTACCTCCTCAAAACACCCAGAAGGGTAGCACTGACTGCAGCGTGTCATGCAATGATGCTAAGACTTAGCAGCAGACTGCACGGCTGTGCTTTTGTGTTTGATCTGAGAGTGTATTGAATTATTGATGCTACAGTTACAGGAAACTGTAAAGCCCATAAATCTGCTTTTCAAAGCCTTGACATCTATAACTGTGGCAGCACAGGAAAAAGCCGGATTCCAACTTGTTTCAGATCCTGATCACTCAGAAGAATTCAGTCTGGCTCATAAAATCTCCTCTGGGATGGGGGGCGGAAG
>NW_005842730.1:142971-156548 GCF_000455745.1 Alligator sinensis | reverse complement strand
CGGAATAGCGAGTGATTTGTGAAGATAAAAGCTCAGGGGTGAGAATTCAGAGTCTGTTCTCAGATCTGCTACTGGCTGTGTCCATAGCCTGGGGAAAAGTCACTTCACTTTATGTGCCCCAGTTTCCTTATTTGTAAGACAGGGAGAATGCAACCTACCACCTTGCAGCAGGGTTGCAAGGCTAGCTCTTCACCTGTGTAATGTTTCTTAATAAACACTGCAATGAGGTGTATGAATACCACAAGAGTCAGGAATCAATTAAGACAGACACAATCAATCCTGCCCTGTGATGCCTGCTGGGGAAAGCCTTCAGCATTGGCCTAAAGCTAGACTACCCCTCCTACCTCTAATGCTACAATACATGTCCCAGCTGGGTTGGCCCTTGCTGAGCCACCTGCTTGGCTCCAGCTCCTCATTTGAGGGGCTGAGACAGCTATAGGGAGGGCCGTTAGCGGGGAGTGGGTCTAAAAGCCAGCCCATGGGTCAGTAACTAGCTACAGTAAGTAAAAGAAGCCCAATAAAGCAGGATTGCATCACAGTGGCTGATCCTGAAGCATGGCTTGTATCCAGAATTTGCTATTGTATGTCTGCAGTAGATGTGACACCTGCTTCAGGCTTGGATGGAGGAAGCAAAAAGGGGGAGCCTAGCTCAGGTGGTGAGGGTCTGACTGACTGATGGGTGAGGGTCCAGGAGCCAAGGAGGGCTGTGTCTATGGGGAGCGGCCGCCCTGACTCAAGTGGACATGTCGGATCCTGGGTGGGGTGGCAATTTTTGCTTTGTTTGGTACCCTGGGAGGGCTGAAATGTCTGTCCAGGTCTTCAGGGAGCAGAAGGGTCTGATTGCCTTCATTTTGATGCTTTGGGACCCAGGAAGGCGTAGAACTGTACGGTGAGCTAGCTGGTACATTATGTTGCCTCAGTTTGGAAGGTGTTGGAGGATGAGTGAAAGACCTGGTGGGATGCAGAGGCACTGCTTTGCCAACAGAAAGCATCTGGGGTGGTGTGGTCCATGCCTTGGATACAAGCTGCTCTAATGGTGGGGACGGACATTTGATACTAGTGTCATCACTATCTGATGCAAGCTGGTATGATGTCATTATTATGTCTGTGCAGTGGTACGACTGCAGCAAAATCATTGCAACTTTAACCCTGTTTCACCTGGGGTTCAGGTTACAGCAGTCCAGCTCAGCTGTATGGCTACAGGAGTGTGCAGATGGAAAAGTTACTGCGTAACAATTGAAGCGTCTGCTCCCAAGAGGCAGCTTCTCTCCCCTTTTAAAGCAGTTTCAAAGTACATTGGTCTGTACCCTAGGAATAAAGTCTCATTTGAGGTCAATCACTAAATGGGAGCTGTCATGACATGACGGATTACTTTGTTCATAATTGCCAGAACTTGGCACCTCCTTAGGAGCCCTGCTGGCTGTTCATTGAGGAACTATGCTGGGAGGCTGGTGCTAAGCTGCCCCTGAGCAGAGGGGCAAGACCCTTTAGCCAGGAACCTCTGGGTCTGAGTCCCAGCAGGGGCAATGGCACATCCCCATCTCAATCTCCAGCCTTGTCTGCAGCCAACTACTAGTGCTTCTGAGGAAGGCAACAAAACAAAAAACCCCCTCTGTCACTTGTAGCAACAGGAGAGGGAAATAAATTACTTACCAGCCCCATGTGGCAATCGGGAAAGCCCAGAAGCATGGGGAATGCTAAACACTTCCATTCTGCTCTGCAACCTAGGGACAGCCAACGCAAATCTCTGCTTCACACCGTCTAAGTGGAGAGGCAGGATTCCTCTTTCTCGGTTTTCTCCGCAGACTTATCCAAGCTCCTTTAGCCTTCATAACTAAGCCAGTCGTGGAGCTCTGCTTTCTTCTCCTGTTGCTGAGCATAGGCCTCTCCAGTATCCACCAGCTGTAGGCTCGCTGTCAGTCCAGGTGTGTGGGGGCTCCTGGGCTTCCAATTGTTGCTCTTTACAGAGCACTCCAGGCACAGGTACTCCTAGATTATCCCACGATTACCCATGACTGATGGTAGTGCTGCTACATTGACTGTAAGAACACTTGGCTCTTTCATGGTGCTTGTACTCAGCAGCACTCCAAAGTGCTTAACAGGGAGGTTTCTCCATCCCTCCTCTGCCTCAGTTCCCCCACCTGTGAAACAGGAAGGTGACTTGCCTAAGGGCTGCAATCCAGTCTCTCAGCCAAGCGGCAAAACTATCAGTTCACCTCCAGTTTGCACACGTGAAGGCCCTAGACACCACCTGCCCCGTTGACCAAGTTCCACCGTCAGCTCGTCGGCTAACTGTGACTACAGTAGCAATACACGGATGATGATCATCATAGCCCTGTTGTGCTGGGTATTCCCCACAGCACGAGGCAGGCTCTTCCCCACAGAGCATATGCTCCGACTCTTCCCACCAGATGAAGGATAGGAAAAGAAGCAAAGTGACTTGCCTGAAATCTTACAGTGGGTTTGCAACAGAGCTGGAAAGTGAACCCAAGATGCCTCAATCCCATGCCAATGTCCTTAGTGGGAGGCTCTGTACTCCCACTCCTTAGCTGTGTTCCAGGAGAGCCTTCCTGCCAGCCGAAGCAGTGTGCACACACTAGACCCAGCTTTGTATAAATCAGAGCCTGCCAGTGCCCAGCTCATTCATCTGCTGGAGAAGAAATCCAAAATGTGTCTGCTCAGCTGTTCAGCCACAGTACCAATGGATGCATTGATTAGGGCAAGTGCTGAAAGACCCTGCCTGGCTTGTGTTGTGATGGATATTAGTGGAGTTTGGCACTGACCCACAGTCTGGGGAGTGGGCAATGGCACGTGTGAGCTGGGCTTCATGAATGGTGCATGTTCGGCTAGGGAGACTTGACATGACATGACTGAATAAGACCCATGGGGAAGTGTCACTGAACACTGATCCACATCTTTTCGGTGACACCCACACAGGCTCCGGGGGGATTACTAGGCAGAAACTGGCCTTTTGTTTTTCAAACCCAGCTAAATTCTTCTCTGGTGCGTGGTGGGCTAAGCCTGGACTGAGGACAAACCATCATGGGAAGGATTCTTTCCCACTGGGGTAAGTCCAGGGGTTGCTCCAGATGAGGTGTAAGTGAGAGAAGGATCTGGCCCAGCCAGCCTGTTAGCTGCACCTCCCATGTATAACATGTGCCCGGTATGGAGAATAGCCGTCCTTGATCTTTGGCATGACATCGCCACCCCACAGTTTCACAAGGGCTTGACAAACTGAAGTCCAGTTGCAGGGCTTGTTTTTGCTGCCTGTGCTGCTTGTCACAGTCAAACCAGACGGGACCATGGGGATCATCTTCTAAGGAGGGAGGCTGGGAAATGGCAACATATATTGCATCTCTCCATACAACTGATTGCCCACAGGGTCTGCTTTTGACAATGTGCTCGTGGATCCCTCCTTTCTTGACTGCTTTGACCAGCAGTGGATCAGTTAAGTCATCATCCTTAAGCTTCAAAGTTAACAAGTACGTGTGAAATTTTATCTGTCCGTCATCTCTCTTGCAGCTTTTGATTCAAACTGTTTGCAGACATAAGGCTGTGGTGCTTGCTGAAGCTGACCATATGCTTGTCTTGCTTCAGGGTAGGATCCTGCGTGGCGGTTTTGCCTTGTTGGACTTCTTTTGCTTACCACAAGTGTCTATCAATAACAATGCTCCACCCTTTAAAGCCAAGGGCAAAACCTGTGGATCTGTATTACTATCCCTGTTTTATAGCTGGGAAAGTGACCTGCTCCAGGTTGCCCAGCAGGAAATGACTTTAGGTAGAGCAGGTGGGGGGACACCAACCTGTGGCACGCAGCAGACCGAGGAGGGAACACGCAATACACAGGAAGATAGGGCAGGAAGCAGAAAGCGGAGCAGCAGATCAGGTAGGGAGTGAAGCAGCTCCCATGTACAGCAGAGGATGGTCTAGCCCAGCAATCCCCAAATGATGGGCTGAGCCCCATGGAGCCAGAACCACCCCTCCTGGCCCTCATCTACTGTGAGTGCCAGGAGGGAACAGGGCCTTACCACACCCTTGCTGCTTCACAGCAATTGCCCCTGTGCCAGCCATGACCCATAGTGAGATATAAACCTAGGGCAATTTAGGTTGCTCCTATTTGGGGGCAAATCGCCCCATTCCAACCCTCACTGTGGGGGAAGGACAGGCAAAGTTATCACAGAAGTGCTGATGTGGGGTATGTCCATACTCCCTCTAACTGGAGGCACAAGAACGAAGGTCACTGAGCCCCCGGGGCTGCATGTCATGACCTGATGAGTTGGGGTTGGGCCTAGGAGAGAGTTGGAAGCTGCTGGGCAAGCCCTTTGTTCACTACTTTGCTGCTGTCCTCCCCCCCATGCAAAAAGCCCCAACCTGCCTTTCCTGAATGGGGAGAGGGTGCCCGTGCTGCTCAGGGGTGTTATGGCTTCAAGGACTGCAGTGGGAGCACTGGGTGGGCCGTGGTCCTTCCTGGCTGCTGTAACTGCTACAAAGCTTGGTGTAAAGCTGTGGCAGTGGATGTCAGTGCAGCTTGTTTTAATTAATGACTGCATGCCTGGTGCCAGTGGGCTCTGCAGGGAAGAGGATGGGAGCTATGGAAACAGGAGAGGGATGGGCACAGAGGAGCAGAGAAGGGGGCTACGTGTAGAACCAGGCTGAGGAGGGCTGGGAGCAAGGCAGGGTGAGGCGGCAGAGGCAGAGTGGATGCTAGGGCCAAACAGGCGTGAGGAAATTGCATGGGTCTGGGAACTGGGGACATGGGGAGGTGGCCCGGGCCACAGAGAATTGAGGGTAAGCCCAGCCCAGCGGATGGGATGCCGGAGGGCCCGGTTCTGCCTATGCTGCTGCGGGCAGCCATGCAGCACAGTGCCCAGAGAGCTGGGGTTTCTGGACAGCCATCAGGGCACTGGCCCCTGCTCTTCAGGCCCAAGCCCATGCCCATTTAGGGGTTCTCCAGGTGGGCAGGCAGAGGGGCAGAGCTGGTTCAGGGGACAAACTGCAGAAGGTGGCTCAGGTGGGGCTACTCATGGATGGGGGGCACTGGGTGTCAATGAGGTGGGACCTCTCTATAAGAAAACACTGGCATCTTCCATCTGGTAGCACCAGGCCCAGGCGCTTCCAGGTCACACTTCGATCATCGTAGCATCACCTTCGATAGCCCGGGGGGGGCAGGGCAGGGGATGAGTCCCAAAGTGTAGCTGTCACCTGCCAAGGGTCACGTGCTGGGGCTGGGATCCTGACATGCTGAGTTACAGCACCCCTCCCACTCTAACCACTAGGTCCATATCCCCCATCAGCTGGATCTGTCTCCCAGCCTTGCTGCTCTAACCCATTAGATTGGCGCCTCCACAAGTGCAGGTCCTTCCCTTTGCCCCGAGCAGCCCATATGAATGAGTTAATAAGCGGGCGCCATGGTTCCCTGCTGCCTGCCAGAACTGCCTAAGTCCACGTTCACTAATGCTCCTCTCCCAAGGCTCTGACGGGAGAAGGGAGGCAGCTGGGCTCGGTAACAGGAATAGTAATGAGCACAGCATCACTGCAGGGATACATGGGATGGGCCTGGGAAATCATGGCCCAAAGCTCAAGTGGACATCTGTGGGCAGTGGCAAAGAACAGGCCCACTACCTATCACTGGTTGGGGGAGCCCAGCTCTTCTGGGAGATGGTGGAGTCTGCGAGGCAGGACTTGCAGCTCTCTTCCTGCTTCAGGGAAAGGCTGACCAGCAAGGGCTTGCCCTGCCGAAGCGCCATCCCTGGGGTCAGCTGTTATCTGCTTATGGGGCTTCCCTGTATCCCTGCCTGGCTCTGGCAGCCCCTGGGAGGGTCGCTTGTTATGCCCACCCTATCCACAGAAAGGCTGGGATGAGACTTTCAGGTGTCTGCTCTCCTAGTGCTGGAGGGCTCAGGCTTTTTCTCCCACCTAGCTGCTCAGAGTGAGTCCCAGTTCTCAGTACCCACCTATGGGCTAAGCTGTCCCCTGGCATAGTCCATCCAGTGCTAGCCAACCGTGGGAGCCTGCACACTGCTGGCACTCCAGAAAGCACATGGGCACAAGAGAAGGAGACAGGGAAGCACAGGGAGAAGGAGGGAGAGATGGTCCCGGGGTCAAGGACTGGGGTAATGGGGCTTCCTGGCTGACATTCAGCCAGTTCGTGGTGTGCTTGGCCCAGGGGGTCAGAGCTGCTGGAGCTAAGCCTGTTTGCAGATTGCTGTGCCATCTGCATGTGGCCTGTGCACCGAGCAATGCCGGGCAGTGGTTTAGTTAGCTGGAACGGACCTGAGCTCTGGTACAAATCCTGCCCCAAGTTGCGGCGTGGGGCCTTTGACAACCTGCTCCTGGTCTTTTTGGGAAAACCTACCATATCGTTTCCCAGCAGGACCCACAGTCCAGCTGCAACACTGGGCCTGGGGCTGGCTCATCTGTGTGGGAGACCTGCCATGCCATAAGGCTGTGCTCTGCAGGCGCTGCTGCATATCTGTAAACACTGACCTTAGCAGCCTATGCTGCAGCTACAGCCCCTGAGAAGAGGGGTGGTGCAGCCCAGTGAGCAAGCCCCGAACTGCAAGTCAGGAGGTCTGCAGTGCTTTTCCAGCTCTATCACAGGCTCAGTAGGTAGCCATGAGCATGTCACTTCATCTCCCTGCATCAGCTTCCCCAGTGGTAAAGCGTGGGTAAAGCTGTGGGGGTCTTCAGCTCTTACATCACGTTCTCATGATTTGTTTAACTTCCCAGTTTTCTTACTAATGAGACTGACCAGGAGAAAGGCAGTGGGTGGCTGATGGCTGGAGAGATGGAGAGATGGATGGAAAAGAGTGATAGAGAGGGAAAGAATGAGTGAGAGAAGGACTGACAAGTAAAGGAGGGGTCGAGGATGGAACAGTTGCTGGCAGGAGAGGGAGAGAAAGGTATCGGGGTAAGAGGTAGGGACAGAGCAAAGGGAGACTGAGAGGGACTGAAAGAGGAGGGCGAGATAAAGGAGTGAAGGAGGAGAAGGGAAAGACGGGGGGAGAGCGTGTGGTAGAGAGAGAAGAACCAGATGCTGGATGATGAGCTCCGGGAGCAGGGGCAGGGCCTGTGGGACTCTTCCCCGATTCCTGTAACTGAGGTCCCCCTGCTCCCCCCGCCCTACTCCCCTATTCCCTGAGTCACTGCCTCAGCAGAAGCCAGGTTGGCTTGAAGCCCTTCAACACACAGAGCTCCTCCTGGGGCATATTTGACCAGGTATTAACCCGTTGGTGGCCTGCTGGCAACAGCTGCACTCAGTTCCTAGGGCAGTGCACATGACCCCTGTAAGCCAAGAGGCCGGGGAGCCCAGTGAGGCCAGCCATCCTGGTTGGACTGCAGGGACAGATGCTGAGCTCCCTGACTTAAAGCCTTTGCACAGCAAGATGCTTCAATCACGGAGTGGGCAGGGTGCGAGGCCAGGACCTTTGGGCTCTATTCTCAGCTGAGGGCATAAGCTGGGCCCTCTTGGATTCACGAGGGCTTGGAGGACAAAAGTCAGAACTGGGGTTTCTGCTTTGCCACTGACTCCCTTGGTGCCTAGGGCTATGCAGTAATGCTACTGTCCCACCCCGAGGCTGAATCTGTTCATGTGCATGGCAGCTCCATAGCGCTGCAGGCAGTAGTGTGATCGCAGTGTGGCCTGGCATGTGGCAGTGTGGGTGAGGGGGAGGCTTTCATTTAGTACCAGCAGCAGCGAAGCTATGGCAGCAGGTACCTTGGAGCAGCTGGCTGCCCATGCATCTGTCCAGAGATCCCTTGTGTGGCCATTGTAGACCCGCCCCACCGCTTCCCGGACCTCCTTGCAGCTGTTCCCTGAGTTGGCCATACCAGAGCTGGCTCTGGAGTGTCTCCTCATCCTGCCATCGCACCCTGTGGCCGGGTGGACAGAGCCCAAGAGATCTGAGTGCTGTTCACAGAGTGGGGAGCAAGGTGGGGAGCAGCTAGGGGCAGGAAGTTGAGCAGAGGGACATGAGGGTCTAGAGCTGTTTTCTCAGTATAGGATATAGCTGTCCTTGGCCTCACCTGCACTTCTCTCAACCACGGATCCTGGAGAAAGACTCGTCATTCCTTAACTCTTGGATGGTGCTGGGGATGGGAGACACAGGGAGCAAGTGTGGCTGAGGCTCCTGTTCTTGTCTACAAGCCGCATTTTTGACTGAGCTCATGCAGCAGGGTGGGGACTTGCTGGAAGGCAGCAGTGGTGCCTAGGGACAGACTGCAAGGCTGGTGCGAGGTGGAGCAGACCCTGCAGAGGGAATGGCTGTGCAAGGCTGGGGCAGAGTGGGTGCCCACCTACCCCACTGACCAGCTTCCCTAGCTGAGTGTTAATCAAACGCCAGCTGCTTGCTGCAAACCAGCTCCACTAGGCAAGTAGCAAGGGCAGCTGGAAGCATGAGCTGGTGCTGCTTCAGATTAGCCCCATAGTTGGAGGCAGAAGAGGGCTTAGGGGCAGAAGCCTGCAGCAAGGTTGCAGGTTCTGGCCAAGGCAGTGCCCATGGGCTGGCTCCTGCAGGAACACCAGGGCATGGTCTCCATCCTGGCCTCCATGGTGCTGCTTGGCCTGGGCTCAGGGTCTCTTAAGCTCTTGGGTGATGGTCGGGGTTAATATGGTACCTTTGCTTCTTGGGCCTGGCAGTGCTGTGCTAGCAAGGGGAATGCCTGTCCCTGGGGGAGAGCCTTCCCACAGCCGGGGAGTTCTCCCTGGACGAAGGCCGTCCCAGACCTCAGCACCTTCCATGCCAAGAGCAGCACACGTTTCCCTGACCTTTCTGCTCGGAAGAAAGCAGAAGCTGATGAGGGTGCGTATGAAATGAGCACGGTTCCAACCAAACCATGCCCTACACCTTCCTCTCTGGAGGAAGCAGTTAACCCATCACACCACGCACAGTGGAGAGGTGATCAGGTCCATCTGGGCTGGAGGCAGGAGAGTGGTTACAGATGGGAGTCCCGTTGTAACCAGAGCATTGTGGGGCAGCACAGATCCTGACTGCTGCCTTTACCCCTGTGCTGGCCAGAGACTCTGGGAAGCCAAGTGGCCAGTGTGGAGCTGGGAGGGCAAGTGAGCAGCACTGGGAGCTGGGACGGCCATTCCAGTTTCCTGACTAGTGTCCTCCCCAGGTGCAGGCTCTGCTTGTCTTCTCCCCAGGCCTATTTCTCCCCCTTTATTTCAGGCTGAGATCTGGCCACCATCATCCATGCTGTTGCAACTCGGGGGGCAGATTCCTGCAAGGCGCTGTCTGTGGGGCTGCCCTTGAGGACTCTGGAAGCTGCAGCTGGTGCAGAACGTGGCAGCCTGCCTTGCGTTGGAGTTTGGTCACCAGGAGCAAAGAGCCCCAGTACTGGCTCCCAGGAGATTTATAGGCCCAATTCAGGTGCTGGTTTTGATCAATAAAGCCCTAGTACCTGAAGGACCACCTCCTCCCTTACGCTTTATCACAAACCCTTGGGTCAGCCAAGAACAATGTCCTACAAGTATCACCCATGAGCCAAGTGGCTTGGTCATAACACGAGAGGTCATGGCTGTTGCCCTCAGCTCTGAAGCTCCCTCCCCTTCGAGGCCCGCCAGGGCCTGAGCCCAGACATCTTTGGGCAGTGATAAAAGACCTTTTGGTCCAGGCAGGAGTTTAGCAGTAAGGTTCAGCTTGGGGAGTTTGGGGGGGAATTATGTGACTTATTGTTTTACTATTTTCTCCCTGTTTCTGCCTTTTCCTTGTCAGCCGCCCCGAGCCTTTTCTGGAGAGGGTGGCATAAAATTCCAGTCAATGAATACAGAACAAATAAGTCCCCAGGTGCATGAGAGGCAGGACGCCCACATGTGCTGCCCTCTGGGCTGGTGGTGGACATCTCTGTTACAGCCCCATCTCCACCCATACAGCAGCCTGTATTGGTGACCCAGGCCACTGAGAAGAGCAAGGTGGCACCTGGGGGTCTGGCTGCCTTAGGGGGCTGGCTCCACCATCCAATAGCCACGGGGAAGTGCAGTCTAGTTCCTGAAAGCCAGGACCCTACAGAGCTAATGCTAGCCCCATGAGGAGCTTTATGGTCTACCTTGGGGCCTACGGGTCCTGAACACTATGCTCTCTTCTTGCTCCAAAAGGGAGCTCCCCTTGCAGGGCTGAGGCAGAGGGTGGGACATGGGGGTGCCTGTATTTGTGCCAACCCCCTTGGAGCTGTGAATCAGTCATTTTCTCACCCCGAGCACACGCAGCTCGTAGTCATTCTGCCTGATCAGATTTCTTAGCCTGGGTGGACACGTCATCATGACTGCTTGAGAGCTGTGCAGGCCAGCAGGTCACCCCTGCAGTCGGGACTGATGAGGACACTCATAGGGGTGGCAAGGAGTGGAACGACTCTGTATTGGTGGTTCTGGGGTTTCCGTGGCACGTCGGGGGTACGGAGCCCTGACCCACAACCTGTCCGGGGACAGTGAGAGTCTTCCCAGGGACTCTTCTCTTGTGGATTCTGCCACACGGGATATGCAGATTCCATGGGCTGAGCCTGTCCCTCTTTACACTTCACCGGAGGAAACAGGCCAGGATCCTGTCCCTGGCTTTGCTGCCAGAGATGCTTGGACATAGCTCATGGTGTCCATCATGGCCACTCCTTCCCTTGCCTAGTGCTGGAGGGGCCAGAAGAGGGGGAGCCTGCCCAGGGCCCAGTGACCATCCAGATGTTGCTGTGTGTAGCAGCAGAGGCCCTGCCCCTACATACAGAGACGTAGGGCAACTTGGAATGAAGCTCCCCATTGCCTCCCTCCCTAGGTCACCCCCCCAGCAAGCTCCCTGCAAGAAGGGACTTAAGCTGGTCTGCAGTGTGTCTCCCTCCCACCTGGTTCTGGAGCTATATCCATCCAGCCCTTTGCATTACAAACGGACACTGCACATGGGAAGGGGAAGCAGGGAGCTGGATCCCTGAGGCTTCAAAAGACCCCTTTGGTTCGGAAATCCAGCCCTGCTCCCAGAGCCTCCTCCCCAGGCTCTGCTTATGGCAAGGGTCCGGTTGCAACACAGTGTGCGCTCAGGGCACTGAAGCTGCAGTAATGCTGCCCTCTCGTGTCTCAGAGCTGTGTGTGCCGCCAGCTGAAGTCTGGCCTCTATATTTTAGGGCAGTGGTTCTCAACCTTTTCTAGACTCCAGGTACCATCCCTTGGACAATGCCAGCTCTTAGTTTTCACTTGATTTCTGACCACAGAAAAAATATTAGAGCTGCAAAGAACTTAGGCCACAGCAGGGCAGAATGCGTCTAACACTGTGGATTCCTATTTGTCATCTCTGGGTTTATTTTGTGAATGATGTTTGCACACCTGACGGTGCCCACATTATCTGGCACCTTGCAGCACTGCTAAAAGGATCTCAAGGCACCCTAGAGTACCACGGCACTGTGGTTGAGAATCACTGGTTTATAGAGAGGTAGTTACCTGTGTTAGCCTGAAGTCAGCCAGAAGGCAGGGTAGATTTGCACCTTACAGACTAACTCACAGAGATACAGCATACACCTTTGCAAGCAGAAGGCCTCCTTTGTCAGCCAGCATCTAATGAAGTAAGCCCTCTGCTCGTGAACGTTTATGCTATACATTTCTGAGTTAGTCGATGAGGTGCAGATCTACCCTGCTCTCTGCCTAAAGTTAAGAAACACCAGTCATGACTAGTCTCGTGTTCCTCTGAAAGCCCCATCCCTGGCACGATCCTATCCTGAACTTGGGGGTCACAGTATGGACTCTTTGAAGCAGGTTAATTTGGCTTTAGAGCATACTAACAAAGTTTACCCCAAACCAGTACAGTCGTTTCAAAGTAGGTAATAGGGTGAAGGGCAGGCAGGTGAGTGGTGTTGATGCCTCACTTGTATTTCCTTCAGCAAGACTGTACAAAGCATCTGCTTGTAAGAGAAGATTTCATTTTCAGGTTACTAGTGGAACAGAGGAAGAAGGGACAAGTGGTGGCAGCACAGACCCAAGGGTAGGGGCTGTCTCAGTGGATGGGATCCTGATCTTTGCTGTGGACTGTGGGTGCTACTTAATACAAGAAATAACACAGAAACAAGGCAGCAGGAGGCACAGGCCACTTCATGCGAGCCCCCCAGCACCGGTGGCTCTTGGCTTTGTGCCTGGCAGAGTCGTTTCCCACACGTATGATGCTCCCAGGTCTGGATTCTCCCCACGCTTCTGCTGCTGGGTTTTACACTGACTTTGCAGACTGCAAGGTCATGGTTTATTTCTGAGCCAATGCTTGATTTGCAAAATTCATGCTGTTCTTGGACCTGTCCAAGTGCACTGCATTGAGCACCTCACACTGGTATAAATTACAGCAACGGAGAAGCATGGGCCAAATCCTCAGCTGGTGTAAATCAGTATAGCTGTATGATAGTCAGTGGAGCTACCCCAAATTACATCAGCTAAACACCAGTCACACAGAAGGCCTCTTCCCTAGACTCAGACCAGGTCTCTGAACAAAGCAAAATCTACTCTATTTACTAAATAGTAACAAAGTTGACTCTTCCTGATCAGCCTTTCCTCTAGTAGCATCCTTCTCTTCTGGAGAATGCAGAAGGGGTCAGACAGCCCAGTCCCCTTCCCTCACTTGCCAAGGGAGATGGGGCCAGGAGATTAAATTCTGCCCCCGGTCATGCTCTGGCCACCTCCTGAAGTCCCTGAGGATCTTGATATGTTCATTAAACTGCCTGCATAATGGCTTCCATTTCTGCTTCCTTGGAGGGAACCTGTTCATATCTCTGGACTTGGGACAGTAAATTAATCAGCATCAACCCAGCACCAAGAGACAAATTGGGAGTGTGACCTAACTAGTTAGCTCTCTGCTACAACCGTCTGTAGGTGGTGGTTTGAATGCACATATCATCCTAGGTCCAGCTTCACAGCAGGAAGAGTGAGGAGGCTTCCACCGATGTAAGTAGATCAGTGCTGATTTACAGCAGAGGACCTGGCCGCTACACGCTCAGCTCCAGTTAGTCCCGAGCGACTGCATCTCTCTATGAAAGTCTGAGAGGCTCACTCGAATGGCTGGTTTTTACTGCCTTTGTCACCTCTGAGCTGCGTTCTCACAAAGCCCCTGAGTGATGCCCTTGGCTCTTGCCTTTGGTTCAAGGGCTATTTCTGTGCCAGCTTGTGGCACTTCTTTCAGACATGACCATTTAAAGACACAGCTTGTCCTTGAGAGCAGGAATCTGTGCCCTTAGATGTCTGCTTTTCTTCAGCTGTGGTGAAGGAGCTTCATGATGGTAAAGCCAGAAAATGGTGGCCTTGTTTCAGGGTCCATGCTGGACTCATGTGGTCCTCTCTGACTTTCCATTAGGTTTGGTATCCCTAGGGTTGGCGGTGATGTTTGGTGATCAGATCCATCAGCAGAAGATCTGGCTGCTGATGTTCTTTCCAGCCCTGGGCCTTCAGACGTCCATCTCTGCTCCTGCCAGTACTGGCTTATGTGGAATCACTGAAGAGTCTTCCTCTGCGTTTCTGCTAGCCTGCTCCACTCCAGCCTTCCAGGATGTCTCCTGGGAGGAGCTGCTCTGATGGTTGGCAGAGCTCTTTTGAAAGCCTGGGATTTGCTCAACCATCTGCAGCA
>NW_005842730.1:136133-142940 GCF_000455745.1 Alligator sinensis | reverse complement strand
TTCCTGCATCAGTTGCATTTGGCAGGTGCCTAGATAGGGTATAAGCCACTCTCCAGGCTTTGCCAGGCCTACAATCTGCCTGGCCATCATCACTTGTCCTGCACCCACGGTCTTTGATACTGCACCGTGACCCTGTCCCAGGTCTTACTGTTTTCAGGGGACACTGGAGGCCTGTGGCCAGTCAGAAGTGTGAAAGTATCTCATTCCTCCACACAGTTTGCTAATGGTTTTCATGCCCAGGCTAAAGCAAGATGCTGCCCCTAGATGCAGATATAAGGCTCAGGATTACTGATTGCCTTGTTGCTTCTCCATAGCACAGGGGTCTTTGGAAGAAATCGTTTTTGGTCTCTGCTTCTGGTATCTGAGCCTGCAGGAGGTGACTTCCCAGCATCACAGAGGGCACATCTACATGATATGCTTATTGTGTGGTAGTCTGAGAACACTGCGCAGTAACGTGCTGGTCAAAAAACATGCAAATAAGCTACTGTGTAGTGTTATTAGGCTCCTGGGCAGTAACTCTCAGAAAATAACCTTGCACCAGCACTACTGCGCAGTAACTATAGTTACTGCACATTTAGTTAGAACTTCATTAAGCAAGTACTAAACTAAATGTGTAGTAACTACTGCTCATTAATGAACGTGTAGATGTGCCCAGAGAGTAGGTACCAGAGCTGTCTTACTCTGACCAGCGTCTGGTTTCGCCTTGTGTTCCAGCTTGATGTACAGCTCTCCAGGAGAACATGCTGATGGTGCAAAGTCCCTAGCAGCCTGCCTGGCTGGACCACAGCCTAGGAGTCTTCTCGGCTTTGGACTGGATTCAGGTTCTGGTTCCTGGGAGGGAGCATCATCCGTGTCCCTCCCACTTGGGACAGCAAATTCTTCATCACATTTTGGTTCTGAGGTCTTATTTCTTGCAGAGGAAGCTTGGTGTGTCTCAGCATTTCCCCCCTCCAGAATCAGCTCATGTGCTGCTTATTTCTTTGGTGCCCAAAGCTCCAAGATATGTTGATGCAATTTGTGCTTTCCATATTGATTGCTTCTGCATTCGCCTACACTGATTTTTCTCCGGTGGGGGGGCCTAAGGCCCAAAAACCTTCTTCTGATTTACGCAAGGATGAATGAAAGAAGAATCAGCCCCATTGGGTTAGTCTGTATTTATACTGAGGTGAGAGAAGCTGTGGAGTTACTCCTGATTTACACCACAGTGCATGATGGAAAATCAATTCCCACTGAGTCGCTCCTGATTTATAGCAGGCTGGGGAGGAAATGGCCCTATGTTATTTCAGTCGTAGCCATGTTCTGTAGCATTCCAGCTAACTTGGTGAAAGCCCAGTGTAGACAGGCTGTCCCATCTCACCACTGATGGGCTTGGCAAGGGACCCAGGAATGAACAGGAGTTACCATGCCTGCATGTCTCTCATGCCACCAGATGGCAGCCAGTGGCCTGCATTTGAGGGCCTTAGTCCTTTGACAATCAGATATGAGGCCATATCCTCAGCTGGACACATTGGAATAGCAGCCTTGACAGCAATGGAGAGAAGAGGATTGCTCCTAGAGGATGACTGGCTCCAGCAGAGCTGTGCCGATTTACACCTGCCAGCAGCCTGGTCCCCCTGGAGCAATGCTGTTTCACACCAGCTGGGGGTCTGGTGCTGCATGCCATTGCCTATCCCTGACACCTCAAGTGCTTCCATTTGCTGAGTCCTCGCGGTATGCAGGATGGGCTCCCAGGCTGCAGGACATTGGTGAGTGAGGCGGCTTGGACCATAGGATCATATGAAAGTAGGGTGGAAGGGATCTCACAGGGTCAGCCCCCTGCTCAAGGCAGGGCCATCCCTAACTAAACCATCCCAGCCAAGTGTCTGTCCTACCTGCTCTTGAAAACTTCCAGGGATGGAGAGTCCACAACTTCTCCAGGTAGCCTGTTCCACTGCCAGACCACCCTCATAATCAGAAAGTTCCTCCTAATCTCAAAGCTACATTTCCTCTGCTGCAACTTGAGGCCATTGCTCCTAGTCCTGTCCTGTATGGTCACAGAGAGAAGTCCATCTCTACCCAGTCTATAATCGCCTGTCAGGTAACTGAAGGCTAGTATCAAATGCCCCCTCAGTCTGCTTTTCTCCAGACTAAATAACCCTACTTCTTTCAGCCTTTCCTCATAAGTCATGCCTCCCAAATCATTTTTGTCGCTCTGTGCTGGCCTCTCTCCAATCTGTCCACATCCTTCTTAAAGCGCAAGTCCCAAAAGTAGACACTGTACTCCAGGTGAGGCTTTGCCAATGCTGAACACAGCGGAAGAATTGCTTCTCTTGCTTTGCAAGTCACACTCCTAGTGATGCAGAAGGCTCCTGATTCAGCAGGGCTGCTGTTCCTGCTGGGCTGACCCATTCTGGCAGGGCAGGGGATCATTCTTCAGATCAGGCCATGCCCAATTTTGAGAGCTGTGAAGTCAAGGAAGGGAGTGAGTGGTGCCCCTGGGTTGCAGATGCAGCCATAAGCCAAGCCCAGTCTGAGAAGCACAGAGTGGCTGTGTGTGAGCAGCAGGGATGGCAAGGTGTGCAGGGGACCCCTCCTTCCCATCAGGGATCTTCCCTGTGTCTCCCCCTTAAAAACTCCTCATTAATATCCCTGCTATTATCAGCACTCTCTCCCCTACTACGGCTCTGCCAGCACAGTTCATCTAAGGTTCCTCTGTTTCTAATCTAGTTTGGAAGGATTTATTTTTGGGTCCTTGTAACCTAGCAATAGGTGCACGTGACCAGCAGAGGCTGGCAGCATGAATATGCATCACCTTCTCCCAGCTGATACTCAGCAAGCAGCCTGGGGAGCCAGAGCAGAGACCTGGCGACTACAAAGGAGCAGAGAAATTGGGCCTGGCTTCTTTTTCTTACCTTGGCTGATAAAGGCCAAGCTTGTTGCAAAGGGTGGACCTGGAAGGGAAAGTGCAACTTGGGGGTCTTGGCCAGGCTGCTGACACTGCTTGGAGGAAGCTCGCAGCCATGAGGTCCTGGCTGGCACTGCTGAATCCCTGCTCTGAGGTAGTTTGGACAGGAGTCTCCCCAGGCTGAGCAAGGTGCAGGTGAAAAGCCACGGTGTGGGGGAAAAGCAACACTGCCCCAAATGTGAGTGACTCAAATGCCCGGGTGAAATGCCAGGTGTGTTTGCACTAGGACACTGTGACTGGGGCACTAGCTGCTGACCGGGAGATGCTGCAAAGCAGCCCACAACTCACCAGAAGGAGAAAAATTCATCCTGGTGCCATTTAGGGGGAACATGGAGCCAGTTCTGTGCCTATTATGAAAAACCTCTAGCAGAGCCTTCCCATAGGGCCTCTGCCCCTCTGCACAGCAACCTCTGACCTGGGTGTCAGGGGACAGGCCTGGAGAACCTGGCAGTTTATTCTCTGAGGGCTTAATCTGTTCCTTGTCTCAATTGCTATGTGCTGTCCCTAGAGATGATGCTATGCAGAGCCGTGCATTGGCTCCATTCTACAGATAGGGAAGCTGAGGCACAGCCAGCACCTTGTCCCAGGCACTCAGTGAAACAGTTGTTGAGCTGAAAGTAGAGGAAGGGTCTTGTGGCTAGGGACTGAGACAGCTCAATGTCTGGGTCTGCTGCAGACTGCCTGTGTGACTTGGGCAAGTGTCTCCATCTTTCTGTGCCTATCTCTACAATGGGGAAGCTAATTCTACTTCCCTTCCCTTGACCTATTCACAATAGAAGATCTTCAGAGCAAGGACTGGCTTTTAGTGCCCATACTATGCCCAGCATGGGGTTGGTTGTGGCATACTGCTATCAGCAGCTTGGGAGTCCTGGCTCCCAGCCCTGTGCTGCATCCACTAGGCAAAGCCCAAAGAAGCCAGGTGCTCTCTGGCTGGAGTTTCGGCTCTCTGGACCTTTATAAATAGAGCCACTCGTGTTCTCTTATCCTCAAACTTTATCCTGCCAACACCCAGCACCCCCCTGCCCAGCCAGTCTCAGGGTCCTCTCTACTTTTTGTCCACCTCCAATAGAGCACTGGACCACAGCAAAGCTCCTGTCCTCACGCCCTCCTCCTCATGTCTCTCTTGCTCTCCCATGTCTCCCTTCCTTCTGTGGTCACCCCCTGGCCTCCCTTACTCATTCAGGAGGAAGCTGTCTATCGATTTACCCAACATCTTCTCCCTGCTTCTTTGGGTGGTTCACTTACCCTGGGCCCCACCATTGCTTTGGTGCTGCTCCTTGCACAGCAGACAGCCTCCTGGCTGATGTGCCTCCTTCTCCCTTTAAGACCTCTCTTATTCAAGCTACTTCCTGTCTAAGCTCCGTACCTTCTTGCTGGGCTCTTGGGACCCTGCCATCCCTTTGGGGCATCACCTGCTGTTCTGCGTTACATGGAGGATAAGTAATAACAGCCTGTTTTCTCTAGCTGTCCTGGCATCTGCATCAAGAAGCCTCTTAAATAGCAGGAATCTTTGCTTCCTTGTTATACATGGGGAAACTGAGGCACCGAGAAAGGGAAGTGATTGCCCCAGGCCATGCAGGGAGCAGTGGCAGAGCCAAGGATGAAACCCAGGGGTCCTGACTTCCCAGCTCAGTGCCACGTGTGCTGGACTGTGGGCTCCCATCTGCAGATCTGTGGGGTAACAAGCATTCTTTGAACACTGCTCTACAGCCCGGTCACCCCCATCTCCTTCTCAGCCAAGAGTGATGGGAGGGGAAGGGGCATTTGGTTTTGTTGCTTTTCTGGCTGTAATGACCAGATTGCTTCCTGCCACAGAGGCAGATTCCAGAGGGACTGAGCCAGTGTTGCACCCAGCCTTTACCCTTCAAGGGAGACTAAGGCCTTGCTAAAGGCCTACAAACAGAGGGAAGCAGCTGGGAGGCTGCTTTGGGATGGGCTGAGATCTTGATTTTCAGAACCTGACCATGCTTCCCCTTCCCACACCCGAGGCTGGTCGCAGAGTAAACTGTGTGACTGCATCCCTCCCCTTTCCCAGGACATGCGCTGGAGGTGACTGTGCTACCAGGCTGAAGGCTCACCCAGGTAGACACTGCCCGCGGACACTTCATGCTGGCACCGTGGCATAGTGATACGGGGTCTGAGCTTCCTGGTCTGGCTGTGCTCCAGCACCCAGCATGATGCTAGGACACTGCTGTTGGAGCGCTGTTCTCCACAGCTTGGACATGTCATCTATGCCCACACCACGGGAGGAGCAGACTGGTGGAGGGACAGCTTAGCCTGGGCATGCTCCCATCCCTGATACCCCAGCCCAGGGTGGGATGTGCTTTCGCTTTTGCAGAGACGGGGGGTTACAAGCCGGCCCTGGATAGATCTATCAATGAAAGCTGTTCTGGCTTGTGGGGGTGTTGTCGGGTCTGTCATGACTTTAAATGGAGGCTGACTGCTTTCCAGGCACCGCATTAACCCACTCTCTTTATACCCAGCCCACTTGCTGTGATAGGCTGTGCATGGGGAAAGAGCCCAGTGTGCCAACCTGCAAAACAGAGGCTTTTAGGACCCAGAAGCTTTTATGGTCTCCAAGCTGCTGGCTGCCTCTCATCCTTCACTGCAGTGGCTCTGTGCATCAGCTACAGTGGAGGAGCATCAGCTGAGTGGTACCTGGTACTCTGGAAACCTGCACAGGAAAGGTATGAGCTGATGCCTGGACTGGGGAGAGGGCCAGGCTGGAGACCTCTAGGCTAGGTGGTTGCCAGCATTTCTCTCTGCACCCCCAGGCATTTGGCATGCCTCGCTTGCTGGGTGAAACGCACAGAACCAAGTCCGCTCTCCTGATGGAAACTGCAAGGAGCCAGGATGGACCTGGAGACAGGCAATGGGGGTCCAGATGCCTGGGACTCGAGAATCCATTTTAACGGAGAGGCAAGGACCAGAGCTGGGTGGGGGCAGCCCTTCTGGAAGTCAGCTCAGCAGCACCAGCGCGAAGGAATGAACAGGGCCAGCCTGGATTTCTCTTGGCTTTCCTAATCCTGCTCTCTTCCCTTCCACCTCTGGGCAGGGCCTGCTGGGCAGATGCTGCAGCCCACTGCATGGGTGGGCAGTGCGGGGTAAGAGGGAGGGTGTGGGCACTGCCTGGGCCTGGAGATGTACATTGATATTGCACGGGGAGGGGGGCATTCGTAGAATTGATGGGAGGCTGCGAAGTCCCAGGGTGAGGGGAGCAGGGTGGAGACCTGCCTTGAGCAAGTACTGGGGGAACAGATCTGATAAGGGCAGGCTTTCAACATGGCACTCTGTGGGCGCCCACTCCAATGGGAGGCAGTCCAGCGTTAGGGGCTTAAGAAAGCAGAGCATCTCGTGTTCACAGGCCAGCTGGGGCCTTGCCATCAAGGATCTGAGCAGCAGGAAGGACCTGGAGCTCAAGAGCTGCTCCATCAGCCGCTGCTGTGGAGCTGTTCAAACTGTGGAAAGAGCAGGGAGTTGGGGTGGGGGCTGGTGCCAGCCAGGCAGGTATCCTGCATGCCTCAGTGCCCACGGCCAGATGTTTCACAGGAAGGGTTAAATGGCCCTGTTCAGTGCACCTGTCAGGCTGCACTGTCCCTTGGAAGCACAGAGGAGCTGATGCTCTGAAGCATGAAAATGGATAAGCATCTGATTCCAATCGGTGCCTCTGTGGGGACTGGGCCCAGTTGGTCCCTGGTGCCAGTGGGTGTGACTCCAGTGAGTTGAACGTAGACGCAGTGGCCTGCTGGAAGGCTGGGTCTGAGCTGCTGCTCTTACACAGATGCCTTTGCCTTTCTCGAACCTCAGCCCTTTGCCTCAAGCAGTGTCGCAGTGTTGGGGAGGCAGGGCAAGGGTATCTGCTG
>NW_005842730.1:125314-136102 GCF_000455745.1 Alligator sinensis | reverse complement strand
CACTTGGTGCTACAGGCCCAGCAGTCATTCCTCAGGTTCCCCTGTGGGTTCCTGGACACCCCCTGATGTGGGCACTGAAACTCCCCGTGGATGAGGGACACATTCTTGGGGTGGACTGAGTACGGACAGAGCCACCTCCAAGCCCTCTTTGTTGTCTGGATTGAATGCACCTCCCCTCGTTGCACACTTTATGCCAGCCACAACCTGGCCAGTGCTTCTGTTGTGCCAGGCCCTGAAGTGCACAGCCCCAGCCAAAACCCGCAGTGGCACCGTTGCACTGAGCTCCCATCAGCTCTCATGACCCAAGGGCTGTGTTAGCCACTTTGTGCAGGGAAGAGTGCAGGTATTTCAGGAGTGGGTGACCCCCAAGCTATGATGCAAAGGGCTGCTGTGCTGCAGGACGCATGCGGGTGACGTGGAGGCATCCCTTTTCTCTCTGAGTTGATGGCAGTGCAGTGTGTCGTGCTGCAAGGAGCAGTGTGACTGACTTAGTAGGGGCACACTTTCCTCAGAGGCAGTGCCAACCCTAATGCCCCAGCTGACCAGGAGCTTTGAAGGAGCCTGCCCTGACTCCCCTTAGTGCTCTGTCCCAGGATACATTACAGTGGAAGTTAATTACTGCCATTGTCAGGCCCCTCTACACTGCTTGAGTGCTGTATAGGAGGCTCAGTGCAGTGGAGACCTGGGCCCTAGGATTTTAACAACATCAGCATTTATGCTAATTGTACCACATCCAAGCATGCCATCTCCCTTTACTTCAGCCCCACTGTTGTGAGCCAGGTAGTCCATTAGTGTTTGCCTATATAAGGATGCCTGACTGCTCAGTTGATGCCCAGTTTGGTAATAGCTCTAGAGCTGAATGCCATTAGGAGTCAATATCTGGATATTCAGACTGCTGCCACTTTCTGCATATGTTGGCCCTACTTATTGAAATGTTGCCCTGTCTTTTCTTGTCTCATAGGTGGTCTCTTCCATGGGTGCTGCCCTTCACAGATCCATTAGCCCAGCTTTACCACTGGGCTAGCTTTCCACCTGAACAATCTGTACATTTAGCAATCAGAATTCAGGACCTGAAATTCAGCTGGCATAAAATCCCCATAGCTCCATTGAAGCCAATGGAGCTAGGCCCATGATCGCCAGCTAAGAGAGTCTGGAAGTGTTGAGCTCTCCCATTCCAATCGATTCAGTACACGTATTGTACTGATACAGCTGGTATTTCAATTCTCCTTACATCAGTGCCCAGCAGAGGATGGAAGTTTCAGTCCATGAAGGATTTCAAGATTTTGTCATGTTTTTCTTTTCATTCTGAATCAGAGCCAATCTTAAAAAATGTCAAAATTCTCCCCAGAAGGAAAGTCCCAAAGCAATTTATTGCAGGTCATGTGTTGAAGTGCTTCATTTTGACCTTTAAAAAAAATGCATCCAGTTATAATATTTCAAAGCAAGTTTCAGAAATAACTTCTGGAAGCCAAAAATTGCTTAAAAGTGAGATGCTTAAAATTGAATCATTTCATGCTAAAAATGTCAAAGCAGGAGGTCTCACTATTGCCAAGATGTTTTTCCCTGTAAAGAAAACTTTCATGCCAGAAAGTTTTCAAGAAAACTCACTGAGTTTTGTCAAGTGTTTTGTTTTTCTTTCTGCCAGAACTGTACTTTCCAATGGACTCTTGTTCCATAGGCGCTTTTTCTACCAGATCTAGCCAGAACTTATGGAGGCACATACGTTTCCATCTCCAGTGGCAGAAAGTTTCCTCCTTTATATAGCACATGATCCAGGGAAGTGGTTTTTCCATCCCCCTACTTAGCTAATTGAACCAGATTTGTTAGTTTAGATCAGTGTTGTGGCATTTCTCTTTATGGTTTTCCTTTTTCCACTTGGTTTGGAAGTTGAAACTCATGGGCGACACCAAGGCAGTGTCTGAGTGGAGGGAGCCTCCTGAACGCTGGAGTGCCTGGAAAGGGGACTCTCCTTAAGTATGCATGATCTGGTAAAATAGGCCAAGCTTTTGATAATGGAGAGTTCCCTGAGATTTACTGTACCTTGAAAATGGGAAATGGAGTAGGGAATACTGGATAATACTTTCAAATCTTTGGGTGCCTAAAAAATGGGAAATCCCATAAGATTCACTGAATGTCTCCAAGCTTACAGATGCCCTAGAAATAATTGGGATACTCATGAGCTGCAGGATCTCTTGAGCCCGCTGAAACGTCCAGGCTATGAGATCTGATGAGCTTGGTCACAACCCCTGGTGACACTGTGGAAGGTGAAGCTAAGTCCTCACCTTCCACCTAAGACGATGCAAGTCATCACAGCTTCACTGACTGACCAGGACGTAGGCCCATTCAGAGCAGCCATGCTGATTTATACCAGCTGAGGACCTGGCCTGAGAAGTATTGCAATGATGCTTTCCAGGCTAGTTAAGGGGAGAGTCTTCAGTTTCATGGTGGGGATGGCAGTAAAAGGTTGGAGGAGCATCAGCCAGGAAGATCTGGAAATGCTCCTGGCTCTCGGGGCCTGGCTGTTTCTAAGGTCTTATCTCCCCTCTGTTGCCTCTTGGATATGGCATATGGAGAAGCTGATTGCAATTCTCAAGCAATCCTCGAGGTTCCCAGGGTGGTGAAGAAAGGAGGAGCGTTCAGACAGGGTTCATGCCAAGACTCCCATAACATTGCTGCTGAGCTGGAAGGTTTCACTGATGAGGTGAAAAGAGCATCTGGGCATAGATATCAGCAGGCTTGGCCAAAGATAGAGGCTTCAGAGGTGAGTGCATGAAGCCCATAGATGCTGGACATTTCAGACCTGAGATAGTCTCACTCCAGTCCCTAATACCATAATTAGATGGGTCTCTGCTCCCCTCCCATCCTGGATCTTGGGGATGTGAAAGAGAAGCCAAGACTCAAGGCTGGGGGAAGCCCCGGGGGCAGCAACAGGGAGGCTGAAGTTCTACCTGAAGCAGGGGTGCATCTAGGGGAGAGGGTGTGCACTAGTGTACTTGCACCACTTTGATTCCTGGTCCACCCAAAGTGTAAAACCAACTGCCTGGCAGTGGCAGCAGCATTTCTAGTCAGGCAGTTCTGAGGGATTCAATTGACTTCATGGCTCATTATAATTAATCTGATCCCTTCTAAACTCTTCATTCCACCGGTAAGGACCCTCTCTTCTTTGTAATGGTCGTCATGTTCCACCAATCAAGCTAGCCTTTGTTTTGCCGTTCTGCTGTCGGTTCACTGCTCCTGGTAATGAGGCTCCTATTTCACAGCCCTGCAGTGTTTTTAACTCATTCCAATGAAGTGATATTTGTTTTTGCTTTAATTTTAAAGTGTATTATACAGCCCTAGGCTCCTTGCAAGCTTCTAGGTTTTTTTTTAATTAGAGAAAAAATATGTGTTGTTTTTGCATATGATGATGCACCTCACCATCTGCAACTTTTCAAACTTCTAGATCCACCCCATGACCAGAAGCCAAGGGGCTCCAGATTTAGTAGCAGTCTGGAAGCTGGGGATGGAACCTGAGCCCTGCCCTTGGTGTTTAGCTTTGGGGTCTCAGTTCAGCAAAGCCCATGAAGGTAGGCTTGAATTTAAGCATGCACTTAGGTTTTCATGTTCTTGGAGGAATCAGGGCCTTCTTCAGCAGAATTCCCATTGTCAGCAGGAGCCCCAGATTCATCCTGTGACACTTGGCTTGTTTGGCATGGTGATTAATGCATAGTTGCATTCCTTTCTAGGTGCCAAGTTCTGCTTGGAGAACAGTGATCAGACAAATAAGATATAACAAGGGCTGTGAACTAGAGAGGGCCCCTTAGCCAGCGCAGCGCTCCATCTGCAACCACATGGCTTTTCTGGACTGCTGCACCTCACCCACTTCAAGACAGTTGAGCAGGATGCAAACAAAGATGCCAAATTAGAAGCAGCCAAGGAAGATGACGGCCAGTCTGATCCAAAAGTGCTGGAAGGCATAGAAAGCCTCACCATATGGACTTGCCCTTTTGGTCCTTGCTGCTGGTACAGGAGGCAGTGAGGATGTTTCTCCACGGGCTGGGGCTGCTTATTTGTTGATGGCTGATTCTCTCTGATTACTCTCTGGGGACCCAGAATAGGATGGGTGATGGACCTGTGAGGGGAGGTTCTGCGGGCATCAATGCCAGTCTCCATGGAGCCGTTGCTCCCCACTCAGTGGGCGTGGAACTCCTCCAGACCAGGACGACTGCTCCAGATGTCCCAGAACTCCGCACATCCCAATTCCAGCCTGGACACCAAGACCAAGGACGTGGCCTCAGAGTCTGTGGGGCTCTTCTTCATGCTCTTGATTGACCTGACGGCCATCATGGGCAATGCTGCTGTGATGACTGTCATCATCAAGACGCCCGCGCTGAGGAAGTTTGTCTTTGTTTTCCACCTCTGCTTGGTGGACCTCTTGGCAGCCCTCACCCTCATGCCCTTGGCCATGCTGTCCAGCTCTGCCCTTTTTGACAGCACCATCTTTGGTGAGGTCATGTGCCGCGTCTACCTTTTCCTGAGTGTCTGCTTCATCAGCATGTGCATCCTCTCCATTTCAGCCATCAACGTGGAGCGCTACTACTATGTAGTGCACCCCATGCGCTATGAGGTCAAGATGACTGTCAGCCTGGTGGTCTGTGTCCTGGTGGGGGTGTGGATCAAGGCGGTGGTCATGTCTGTCATCCCTGTGGTTGGGTGGCTGTCCCCCGATCGCTTTGCCAGCTCCCCAGCCCCTCATGGTCGAGGCTGTTCGCTGCAGTGGAGCCATAGTTCTTACTGCAAGTTCTTTGTGGTTTTCTATGCTGTCTTTTATTTCCTCCTGCCAGTCCTGATCATCCTTGTGGTCTACTGCAGCATGTTCAAGGTGGCCAGAGTGGCTGCCATGCATCACGGCCCACTTCCCACTTGGATGGATACCCCACGGCAGCGGTCAGAATCGCTCAGTAGCCGGTCCACCATGGTGACTAGCTCTGGAGCCCCTCGGACTACTCCACAGAGGACGTTTGGGGGAGGGAAAGCTGCTGTCATTCTCCTGGCAGTGGGAGGGCAGTTTCTTTTCTGCTGGTTGCCCTATTTCTCTTTTCACCTCTACACAGCCCTGAGCTCCCAGCCTTTGCCTGGCCAGCAGGTGGAGAGTGTCGTCACCTGGATCGGCTATTTTTGCTTCACTTCCAACCCTTTCTTTTATGGGTGCCTCAACCGGCAGATCCGCGGAGAGCTCAGCAGGCACCTCACCTGCTTCTTCAAGCAGCCGCCGGAGGATGACCTCAGGCTGCCCAGCCAAGAGGGCTCCATCGAGGAGAATTTCTTGCAGTTCCTTCAGGGGACAGGCTGTAACGCAGAGACCAGGAACATTCATGCTCACGCCAGTCCCAAGAGGGACCAGCCCACCATTGACTTCCGAATCCCTGGACAGATTGCCGAGGAGACCTCGGAGTTCCTCGACCAGCACCTGAACAGTGATATCACCGTCCCTGACAGCTACATCAGGACAGCGCCTTCGCCCAAGCCTGAGCTGTAGCACTACTTTGCACTTGACAATCTCGTTCTATGAATGTGTGGAACAATGCAGAAGCCAGCTGCCAGCGGCAGTGGTGGTGGTGGTGGTGGTGAATACCAAACCCAACCATGGTGACTGAATCTGCATCCTTCTGCCTCAGTGCCCAACCTGGAAAGCAGCAGGGCCTGGTGTTTGAGTCCTTCTGGTTAGTTTAGATTGGTGTTGTGGCATTTCTGATTAATCCCTTTTTCACTTGGTTTGGAAGCAGAAAGAGTCCCAGGCTCCCCAGACTTCCTCTGTGTCCCTTGCAAGTTTCCAAAAGAGCTTTGACATGGTTTGGTCTCCATTTCCATTTCCTCTTGACCCTTTTTACTCCGATTTCTGCCCTTTTCCCATCCCAGTAGGAAAATAAGGAAGACAGTGGGCTTCCCAGCACTCAACCCTGCAGCTCCAATGGTTTTCCCAACCTGGGACCCCATTGAGGAGAAGGGGCATGGAGAAGGAAGGGAGAGATGCCCCTTGCTGGTGTTTGACCAAGGCATGGCCAACCCTCCCCCATCTCTGGGAGCATCAGGGGGAGAGGGCATTGAGAGGAACCAGTGCAAGCCAGGATTGCAGTAGAACAAGTGGCCTTTTACCTCCAGTTCCCCACAGGTTTCCTTTGAACCAGCACAGTCTCCTCCCTTGCTCTCCATCTTGCATGCCCTGAGCTGGGCATGGGCTCCAGAACAATTTCCTTCCTTCTCCTTTGGTCTTCCAGCAATCCCCACCCAGCTTAGCCTGTCCTGGCCTGGCCTTTCTCCATCTCCTCCAAAGTGCTGCTTGTGTTCGTGGCCCCTGCCCCAAGAGGGAGGCAAGGCCCAGGAGCAAGTCTCTTCCCACTCCGGCTCCTGCCTGAGGGGATGCTTTTCCCCAGGTGAGAGTGACTTGGGTGCTGAGCCCAGGCCCCACTTTTCTCCATCAGTGCTGCTTTGTGGGCCTGGAGGGTCTCACCCCTTTGACCCCAGCAGCACATGGCCCAGCACAGACACAGCCTGTTCCACAGCCCCAGGGACCACGGGGTCACAGCTGCCTGGCCGGCGGTGCCCATGCCTCTCTGAGCCCAGGCAGAAGCTCTCGCCAGGCTCCAGGTGGGGGGCAGAAAACAATGATGGTGGTTTTTGTATTGACCTGGATCATCTTTTCCTTCTCAGCACCTGCCTCTCCTGTCTCCCCTCCCATGGCAGTGGGGTCTCTAACTCCAGAAGCACAGGCAGCATGAGGGGCCCAGGCAGAGCCTGGGCTGTGGGATAAAGCATCCCTGCTGGCTGGCCCATGGTGGACTCTTTGCTGGCTGGGGGAGACTCTGGAAGTGCCGATGCCTCCTCATAGCGAGGTCGGATTAGAGCTGGGCTGAACCTGCGCCTTTGCCCATTGCACAGCTGCCACTACAGGCATGAGGGGTCCAGCTGCATCTTTCCAGCCAGGTCCCATGCTGGAATAAATGGTTGTGGTCCTGGCCTGCTGGACAGACCCTAGTGAGACAGCAGGAGTAGTTGGGGTCTAGCAGGACCTGAGTAGTTGGGATATTGGGTTACAAAAGGAAGGGGTGGTTCTGATTGAGACCCTGTTTGACTTCCTTTCTCTCAGCAGATCAACTAGTGGGTGGTGGGGAGGGGGACCACGCTGGTTTGGATTCCCCTCTGCTTTCCCCTCTGGCATTCATCTCAGCCAGCGGGCAAAGAGCTCTGCAACAGGGATCAGCCGACAGTCCTCAGCCTGCTGGAATCAATGGCCTTACAAACCACCACTGACTGCAGCAGACCTAGGGAGTGGCCTCTTGTGGCCAGTGCCCCCTTCTCTGCTGGGCAGGAGGGCAGGGAATCACAGGGAGAAAAGACCAGCCCTCCTTTGGGATTTGATGATGCACTAATCTTAATCCTGGGGGTCCTGCCTTCAAAGCCTGTCAGGGCTGAGTCTGGCTGTGAGCCTCAGGCTGCACAGCCCCCTCTGCACTCCAACCCTGGGTCCTGAGTTGGCTGGCTGGGACATGCCCCAGCAGCCCTGTCTGACCTCCATCACTGCTTCCTGAGTGGTAGGATGTGAGGACATTTTTATGTCGGACAGTTTCATCCTGGAGCAACAAATAAAACTATTTATTATGAAACGTGCCTCCCTGTCTGTGAGGGACCGGACAGGGGTTGGGCCTCTGATCATAGACCCCTGAACAGGCTGGACAAGAATCCTGGCCAGCTTTGATGGGGCTGCTGGTCAAGCTGGTTTGAAGATGGGGCTAGGAGTCACCTGGTAGATCTGGCACTAGGAGAATCCAGTGTATCTGCTCCCCATGTTACCTTGCAGCATTTTTCTCTGCAGATCTTTGGAAGGAGCACTGTCCAGCAGGTGCAGCACAGGCTTCAGGGTCCAGGTCCAGAGAGCTGGGCTCCACTCCAGCCCTGCCACAGAGCCTCTCAATGGGCAAGTAACTTTGGCTTAGGTTCCCAGAACTAGTGGCCTAAACTTTGAGGGAAGAAGCATGCTATATTGTGGTGGCGGATAGTCGGGGCATCTTACTTGGACTCCAGAAGCAGGTCTTTGAGTTGCACGCTGGACTCATTCCAAAGGTAAATGAACACTCGGTCATTCAGACTGGCAGGTTTAAGGTAGCTGGGGGTGCTGCTGGCCACGGTGCTCCCCTGTGTACCATTGTCTATGGAGACGGTTATGCCTCAGCCACGCTAGCCCAAAGGGCTGATTGGGTTTGGCTGGTCTTTGATTTTTATCCATAGATCTCAAAGGGCATCATAAAAGTGAGGAAATGCTAGAAACACCCCCCTTCCCCACCTCATGACAGCAGGAAGACTAAAGGCACAGAAAGAGGAGTGACTTGGCCACGGTCATATAACAAGTCAGTGGCAAAGCTTTGGAGTATAGCAGTCACTCAGGTGTCCTGACTCAACCGGCACCCCCTGCAAGGCAAAGGGCTAGCATAAGGCACTGTGCTCTGACTTGTACCCTCTCTGGAGGGGGGGACAGTAACAGCACATTTTATTCCAGGCTCTCAGGTTTCTCCCATATAGACAAGTTGAAATGATCAAGGGCAGAAGAAAGTGCAGAGAAGTTTGGCGTCAGAAGGCCAGTGGAAGAAGCCAGTGATAAGAATAGAAGTGAACCATGAAGGAAGGCATCGTGGTCTAGTGCAGCGATTCTCAACCTGGGTGCCTTGAGAGCTTTTCAAGGGAGCCATGGGGTGTCATTCAATGTTAGCCCTAGTAGGTGTGTAAACGTGACGCACAAGATAAACCCACTGATTTCAAATGAGAATCCACAGTGTTAAAAACCTTCCGAACTGCTGTGCCCTTTCTCAGTTCTTTGCAATAGAAAAATTGCCACATTATTTTTCCATAGTCAAAAAATGAGTGAAAACTAAGAACCAGCATTTTCCCCGGGCTGCTCTGAGCCTAACAAGGAGTGCCTTGAGTCTAAAAAGTTGAGAAACACTGGTCCAGTGGTTACAGCAGGGGTGTGTGAAGGGGTCAGAACTCCTTGATTCTATTCCCAAACTCTGCTACCAATTCACTTTGTGCCCCAGGCATGGCCTGTCCCCTCTTTGCCTCCATAAAATGGGGACAGTTGTATTTAATTATGTTGCCCGAGCGATGTGTAATTCAGCCCCCACACCACAGCAGTGTGTAATTCAACAATGCAGGTGCTAGCAAGCACAAAGTGCTTTGAGTGCATAAGAAACAGGCCTTGGATCTGTGCAGATAGTGCATATTATTTTGCAGCTATCTAGTTGGTCTAATAAAAGATAGTGCCTCTTCCTCAGGAGTTTTGGATGCCTTGTGACAACTCATACACCCTTGGGGACAGCCCACAAGCAGCTCAGCAGGCAGGGAGCAGGCACAAGGGGGGATCCATCCACCGCTGCCACTATCCTCAGCTGATCTGGGAATGGAGGGAGCCCAAGGGATGGTCCTGCAGGGAGCATATATATGCACAGGGTGCTAGGGACAGCAGTGGTGGGTGGGTTCCCCCTTCCTGCACTTGCCATGCCCCCCGCAGTGGTCCCTCACACACGGGTGGGTGTGGGGGTCTACACAACCCCACTGGATCTACCCCTGTCCCCACACAGTATGAGGTCTGGCCTTGGACTGCGTGTGCACCCGCCCATGACTGCACGCATCTGTGCTTGTGATCACAGACTGGCTCCCAGTCCCTGCTGCATGGCCTTTTCTCCCCCTCTGCTTCCCCCCTCACATCCCTGGCAGATCCATCTGCTCTGACCTTTCACGCTCACAGACACTGGAACCGTTTAAGCCCCCTGGGTGTGTGCTTGCTTGATGATCACTCATCCCTTTGTGAGGAGGGACTCCAAAAATAGCCTTCTCTGAAGACCACTTCCTTCATCCCCTGGGTGTGGGCTGCCGTCAACCACGAGAGCTGGGGAAAGAGCTTGTGTTGTGCCATCTGAGTGGTGAGTCAGCCTCACCTGGGTAACAGGGACCCATCTCAAGGGAGATGCCGTGAAGGACAGTGGCCTGGAACCAGGAAGGAGCCACTCCTTTCAGGACCGCAGGGTTTCTCTGGTCCTTCTTCCTCCTTCCCCACGGCTGTGGGAGGGTCTTGTCAACATCATGCTGGATTGGGGAACCACTGCTAGGGCTCTGGAAGTCCCTTTTCATTCCACTCCACTTCTCTGGTAAGGGCCTCCTCCTTGTGTGAGAGGGGAATTCAGCTGGTGATGACCTCTCTGAGCTGAGATTGCCAGCAGATGGCAATTGGAGCAAACTGGCCGCGTCTACATGAGATGGTTACTGTGCAGTCATTTAGTACTTGCATACCTGAGTACTGAATGACTGTGCAATAACCAGCGTTACTGTGCAGTAGCGTCCCCACATGGCTTCACGGTGATCCTGACTGCACAGTAGCATCGCGTCACAGTTCATGCCCTGCGACGCCCCTGTGCAGTACTAATGAGCTACTGCGCAGTAAGCGTCTTGTGTAGGCACAGCCACGGTGTCCTACCTGTGCATTTCAAATAGCCTACTATTGTCAGATTGTCATTGCCAGCCCAGTCTGGATATGAGCCAGCTGCACAGTGCACTGGACATCCCCTGAGCCACTCAGAACTCCCCTCCCATCCACACTGTGCCAGTCTGTCCTAGCTTGTCCTGGCTCTGGCCCTCTTTTCCCAAGGGGCTGTCCTCCTGCTCTGTCTACGCAGGCTGACATCTTCCCCTAGCACCTACCTGAAAATGCACTCCTAGCCGACAGGCCCTTCTCTAGTTAGTTAGAGACTACTGTTCACT
>NW_005842730.1:120631-125283 GCF_000455745.1 Alligator sinensis | reverse complement strand
TCTTTCCTGTTTGTGTCCTAGTGATATCCTTGTCCCATGAGCAAGAGACCAGGGGCTGATTTCCAAGGGGGGAGACCCCTGCTTTTAAACTCAATATCAGTGGTTCTCAACCATGTTGGCGCCCCTCACTGGACTTGAGGCTCTCCCCATAACTTTGGTGAGTTGAATAGCACCTCATTTCAAAACTAACTTTTGAACTAACTAAAAAACTTTTGAACTAACTAAAAAAACCTACCATGCTGACCTCCTTGCAGATGGGCTGGGCAGCGACGATGAGAGAGAAGCCAGGCAGGGACAAGCTTGAGCCCACGGGTGTCTGCTTATCTCTTCACACCCTGTGGCACCCTTCAAAGGATCTGGTGGCACCCCAGGGTGCCCTGGCACCCTGATTGAGCATCTTTTCTACCTGCAGTTCCAGGGCACAGTCGGCAGGTGGCACTATGAGCACAGCAGTGCCAGGAACATTGCAGGAGCAAGGGTTTTTTTTGGTGATTTCTTTCATGTGGCCAGGCATAGAGCTGGGAGAGATGTTAGATAAGGGGGCATGAAGTACCCTTCATTTCACTTCAGGCATGAAGTGTTCCTACATTTGCCGTTTCAGCTTCTAAGCAATGTTGCTGTTCCTTTTCCCTCTCCCATGTCCTCCCATGTCCTGGCCTTTCTGTTGTCCTGCACTCTCCCCACCATGCCCAGTGTGTGGGGACTGCCTTCCTAGAAGGGTGTGGCAAGCACAGCTCATGTCTTGAGCTCAGGTGGCATCAGCTAACAGGTGCTGGGGACTCAGTAGCAGCATGGGAGACTGCTAGGATAAGTCAGACCTGGAGGTGATCCTGTTTCTCTGACTCAGAACTGAACCAATGTCCCTGGGGTCCTGCTTACATTTCACCTGGTCAAGTACCAGCAGTTTACTTACCCCTCCCTGTTCCCCTACCTTGCAGTTTCAGTTGGATACAGATGCAGCTGTCCTTAATCATTGGGCAGCTCACCAGTTCTTCTCTGCAGAAGTGACTGCATCACACTGGTGGCTGAATTGATGTGGAAGTGTTTGTAAAGGGTTTGGGGATGAGGGTTTTCATGCCTGGCATCATTCCTAGGAAAGACTCTGCTTCTGATGAGCTCCACCCTGATTAAAACAATCAGGGCTGCAGGAAAGCATCTGGAAATGCTGTAGATGCACCCGGATGCACACATCCCTCCCCTGTCTCCTAAATAAGCTGACAAAAGCAGTGGCGGGGGTGTCAGCATACAGCCCTTCCCTCTTTACAAATGTTGCATGGCCCTTGTGGGCTTCAAGCTCTTTTCAGTGCCCCGCCAGGATTGCTGGTGTGCAAGTCTTCTCCTCTGTAGCTCTTATCCATTTAGCACAACCTCCTTGCCTGGTCTCTTCTCTGTGAGCTTCCATCTCATTGTAAATCTTCCTCGCTGCTCGAAGCCTCTGTATTGCTCTCCCATTGCTGGGATCTCACTCACGCTGGCCAAGCCTGGGTGTCTCTAGCCAGTAGTCTCCTTTTCAGGCACCTTCTAGTCCAGCCATTGCTGGGATAACTCCAGATTTCTTTCTCTTTTGTCTTGTTTAGCAGGAATCTGTGGAATCCAAGGAGCCCATCATGGAGTTTCCTTCTGGCTCCAGGTGTCATGGAGAATATTTAGCAGCAGAGGGAGGTAGAAGGCTCTTTATGGCAATACATTTCTTGTTTGATGAACAGATTGGGGAAGGATGCTGACAGCCACAATATTTCCTGTGTGGGGGCTGTTCTGGGAATAGCCACCAGAACCAGCCACCTCTTCTGAATAAAAGAAAGGGGCTGTATTCCAGTTGCTAATGTGGAACTGAGCATAGTTATCTACCAGGACGTGGGGAGGGATGGCTTGAAAGCATTGTAGGCTACAAGATCCTAGATCTCTAGGGAAAGGCATACAACGCTAGCAGTTAGTCAGGGCATCAAGGTTCATACTTGAGGAAAGCATGGCTTGGGCATTTTGCAATGGGCAAGGAAGACCTTTTGCTTGCAGAATTCCCAACTGCATTTCCACCTGTAGCTGTGGCTTAGATGCTGTAGCTTAGTGCATTGTCCCATGTAAAGTGTATTTGGTGTATTGCAGGTTGGTTCCCCCTGGTTTGGACTCTTCCCCAGATGATCAGTCAGGACAGGAGACACTGAGTGGCCCCAGGGCGGGTAACCTCAGCACTGAACATTTTGTGGCCCCAGCCCAGGGCTCAGGGGTGACAGATCTGCTTTCCACAGGCCCATTTTTCTTCCAGTTACCAAAGACAACAGAGCGTGATGTTGCCACTGCATGTTACTTGCTCAGTACTGTTGCGTGTGAGCCAGCAGAAACTGAGCAACACCAGTGTTCATCCAGTTAGGGCTGCAGTGGACTTGGGGAGAAGGGGGTAGGTGGCTTGCCATGTTACAACCCTAGCAGCACCTGATTTCACACAGGATCCAGGCTCTTAGCACTGGCAATGTCAGCCTGGGGCTTTTACTAGCACCAGATTCAGGACAAAAATCTCTTGCAGATGGAAGGGTTCCTGTCTGGTATTGGACCCCTCCGCATTCTTCCAGGAGAGAGAAGATGAGTCTTCTGACGCAGTCGCACATTGTACCCTCTGTGCTGCACAGCAGGTGTCTGCCAGTGTTAGAATCATAGAAAATGAGGGTTGGAAGGGACCTCAGGAGGTCACATCTAGTCCAACCCCCTGCTCAAAGCAGGACAGCCCCATCTAGATCATCCCAGACAAAGCTTTGTCTAGCCAGGTCTTAAAAACCTCCAAGGATGGAGCTTCCATCACCTCTCTGGGTACCTGTTCCAGTGTTTTACTACCCTCCTAGTAATAAAATTCTTCCTAATATCTAATTTAAACCTCTCTTGCTGCAACTTGAGGCTGTTACTCCTTGTTCTGTCATCTGCTGCCATTGAGAACAGTCCAGCTCCATCCTCTTTTGAACCCTCCTTCGAATCAGGTAGTTAAATCCCCTCTCATCTTCTCTTCCTTAGACTAAATAAGCCCAGTTCCCTCAGCCACTCCTCATCAGTCATGTGCCCCAGCTCCTGAGCCATTTTTGTTGCCCTTCTTTGTTGCCAATTTGTCCACAGATGTGGCCTCACCAGTGCTGAATACAGGGGAATAATCACTTCCCTTGACCTGCTGGCAACACACCTACCAATGCAGCCCAGGATGCTGTTGGCCTTCTTGGCAACAAGGACACACTGCTTGCTCATATTCAGCTAATTGTCCACTGTAACCCCCAGGTCCTTTTCTGCAGAGTTGCTGCCCAGCCAGTCAGCCCCCAGCCTGTGCTGTGCATGGGATTGTTCTGTCCTAAATGCAGGACTTTGCACTTGTCCTTGTTGAACCTCGTGAGATTTCTTTTGGCCCAAGCCTCCAATTGGTCTAGGTCACTTTGAATCCTATCCCTACCCTCCAGCATATCTACTATTCCCGCCAGCCTGGTGTCATCTGCAAACTTGCGGAGGGTGCACTCTATGCCATCTTGATGAAGACACTGAACAAAAACAGCCCCAGGACCGACCCCTGGGACACTCTACTTGGGCAAGCTGGATTAGTTTGACAGGCTGACACACACGAGGCCTGGGCCCCAGCTAATGCACCATCAAGCTCTGTGCTGCTGAGAGGCTGGGCCTAGCGCACCGGTGCTAAAGCATGAAGAGCAAGGACTAGGCAAGCAGGGCGGCCGGGGTCAGCAGTGCTGGTGTGACGTGCTATGGCAGGGGAGGTGGGGAGGCAAACTTTTTGGCAGGTGTGCCACAAATTAGCCCCATACCCTCCCAAGTGTCATCCCTTGTCCTTCCCCTGCTAGGTGTGCTGCTCTGCTTTTTGCTCCACTTTCTGGTTCCATCCCTGCGCTCCTTGCCTGATCTGCTGCTCTGCTCCCTGCTCTACCACTGAGCTTTCCGATCTGCCACATGCCCGACACACAGGTTGACTGTGCTACAGGCTGACCCCTATGCTGTGGGATCACTTAAGGCTCCAAGCCTTACTCTGTAGTGAAGGCATGGCCCATGCTGGCCTTAGCGTCAGCAGAGCAGCTATCGCCCTTCCCTTGCACGATGGAGCTAAGGATTTGCAGGCAGGCTGCCTGGCTTTCGACTGCGTCGGTGCCATGGCTGTTGCGAACGAATGAGGTGTGCCCGTGCACGCCAGAGACCTGCCTCTTGCCCTGCACTCTTGCAGGTGTACGCGGGACAGGCCCACTGGTCCCCGGGGGTCCCTCACGGCTGTGGCAGAGGGTGGTTTTCTGCTGGCTCAAGCTGCAGGGCTCTAACCCTGTCCGGCCTCCCCAGGCCACCCCACCTGGCAGGACAGAGGTGCCTGCAGGGGCCAGAAACTGTTTCCTGCACCCACGTGCAAGGCAGGTGTAACTGTGCCCATGGGCCAGCAGGGGGGTGGGGGAAGCACGTGGTGCCCCTGCGCAGGGGGGAGGCAGAAGGGAGCCAGTCCCCACCTGCGCATGCGTTGAAGGGCAAAGCTTGGCACAAGACTCCATTTCCCGACATGCAGGGCGCACGCCTCCATTTCCCAGCATGCAGCGTGTGGGCGGCCGCGGCTCGGGACTCTATTTCCCGACAGGTCGCGGGGGGGGCGGGTGTCTTTCCCAGCATGCGGTGCGCGGGCAGAGGCCGCGGCA
>NW_005842730.1:109938-120369 GCF_000455745.1 Alligator sinensis | reverse complement strand
GCAGGAATTGAGTCATGAGCAGAAGTGGCTGACACGGGGAGGGGGGCAGGACGCGGGCGAGCCCGGCTGGCAGTTGCCTGGGCGGAGACGTGTTCTCAGCGCGGAGCTGGGGGACGGGGATGGAGGGGACGGTTTAGCTGTGGGGTAAAGCCTGGTGACGCCTGTCATGTCGCGGGCCCCCCTGGAGATGTATTGGAGGCCCCGCTTTTGGGGGGACGATTTAAAAGTGGTGGGGGAGGTGGTTTTGCAGCAGCGACCCGTGTGGAAAGCAGGGGGTTAGCGCGAGTCTCTTCTGTCATCAGCTGCTTTTTTTTCAAGTTTGCCATTTTTTGTTGGGGACGGGCAGGAGCCTGCGTTGCATCCATCCCTTTGCTGAACTCTTGGTTTCCTCAAGAGACGGCAGTAAGAGTCCTCCTATGAAGGACCTGCATTATTGATCTTGTTTTTGGCCAGGTGGTGCTGTGAGCGAGCGGTGCCCTGAGAGCTGTGGTCCTTCGTGTGTGTGCAGATAACGCAACTGCTAATTGGTTGCGAGGCTCACAGTCCCTGAGGGGTTTTGTTCCCTCAGGACTTGCAAATCCCGCAGAGGAGGGTGGCTTGATGGGGTTACTGTGTTTGTAGCAAGTTTGTGTAAATTGACTTGTAGTTGTCAGCCTCGCTGAACTCGAGGGCTCCTTCATAACTCCTGTAAATTGAGTAGCGCCTCACTTTAAAAACTGTTGTGTGTTTACAGTGCTTACCCCCTTGCAGAGAGCCTGGGCCATGGGGGTGGGGGATCAGCCAGCCTGGGTCTGCTTCTCTGCTGCTCTCCTCACCCCTTGCATTACCCTTCAGAGGATCACACGGCACCCTGACTTGAGGATCCCTGATGTCAGGTTTTCCTGTGTGCCATAGATGTAGAATGCAGTCAGCCATAAATGCCTCTCAAAGGAGTTTACCGTTGATGGCCTGCCCGGGATGGTTGCCCTGTTTTGCAAACCCCCCAGGAGAGCTTTGGATAGCACTATATATTTCACCGGTCATCCTAGTCCATGGCAGGGCCTGTGTAATTATAGAGAGAATGCTGCGCAACCAATTAAGTCGGTAGCAGGGTGGATCCACAAATGGCACTGAATTTCCATGGGTTTGGGTGGCAGTTAAATAGCTGCTTTCCAGAGACGCTTCTAAAGGAAAAATGAATAGCTGCTCTGGAATATCTCCAAATATAGTTACTCTCATTCTGGGTTAAGTGTTCACATGTGGATTTACTCAGGAATAGTTGTGCTTTAATTCTGTAGCACCTTAATGTGGATGAGGTTTCTCCTTTCCATCTGGGGTAAGCTACCAGTCCCTGCAATGTCTCCTGGCAGTGAATTCCACAGGCTGATTGCACACGGTGTGAAAAAGAGCTTCCTCTTGTTAATTTTGAACCTGCAACCCAGTAATTTCGTTTTCTGTCCCCTGGTTCTAATATTGTCAGGGATATTAAATATGAAATCCCTATTTACTATGTCTGCACCACTTAATGTTTTGTAGACTTGTCATGTCTTCCTTAAAATAAATGTCTCTTCTAAGCTGAAAAGTTCTAGCCTATTTAGTTTCTCTTCTTATGGAAGCCCTTCCATACCCCTGATAATCTTTGTTTTTCTTCTCTATACCTCTTCTAGTTCTTCTGTATCCCCCCTTGAGGTTTCAGAAACAAGTTTAGTGGTGCCTTGAGCATGACCAGTTACGAAAGGGAATCCTATAAACACATGTTCTTTGTATATAAAATCTCGGCTAGCTTCTGTATGGGTAAAGCAAAGCAATCAGTTGCTAAGATTAAATGTACGTACTCAGGCCTCAGTAATTTGGTTAACATTTCAGAAAGCTGAAGGAAAATGTAAATTTTTAAATAGTTTGAAACCTAGTGTTTTCATTTAAAAAAATAGTACGATGTCTAGATTGGGGAGAGGGGGAGTATTTTATTTAATTTACCTGTAGGAGATCTTTGAGGCAATTTATATAAACTGTTGCAGTGAAGTCTAGGGGGGGGGAAAGTATTTTGCTTGGGGGGGGTGGGGAATAAAAAAAAAAGAACTTGAGAAGCTGTAGTCTATTTTCAGAACACAGTTTCCATGTATTGTGAAGTGATGGCTGAGACACAGAACACAGGGAGCCATCTCACCTTCTGACTCTGGTAAAACACTGGCCTCGTTTAGTATTTCTCTGCAGAATTTTTGTGGTTTGGGAGAGCATGCTTGCATTTGCACAAAGTCTGCTTGTTCTTCCCAAGCACAGTATTAACAGTGATTCTCAACCAGGGTGTTACAGCAGGTAGGGGTGCCTTAATATCCTTTCCAGGGTGCTGCAGGGTGCCAAACAGTGTTAATTCAGTTAGGCATGCAAACATGATTTGCAAGGTGAAACCTAGAGATTTCAAATAGGAATCTGTGGTGTTAAAAGCATTTGGACTTGTTGAGGTCTTTCTGAGGTCTTTGCAACAGAATGGCTCTGTTAGTTTTCACTCAATTTGACTACAGAAAACCAAGAGCTGACATTTTCCAAGGGGTTGTCTTGAGCCTAAAAAAGCTGAGAACCAATTCCTTAACAGAATCTTCCAGCATGATGACAGTGCTAAATTGCTACAAGATACAGCTGTGTAAGCTGCATTCACCTTCCCTGCCTCCTTTAAAAAAAAAATAAAAAAAAAATAGACTCCAGTATTGAAAAAAAAAGACAATCCCCCCCCCCCCCCCCCCCACTGTACAGCCAATTTCTGGTATTTACTGCTGCTTTGGGTTTCCACTTTTCTTTCTGTTTCTTTATCTTTGCCCTTATTCAGAACACCCCAGAAGCAGCAGAGAAGTATGGGTGCTTGGTCAATTTATCATGTTCTCCAAGCCATTTCATGACTACTTTGTGATCACTGGTGTAAAACAATATAATGTTTATGTCTGTGGTTCCTTTTATTTGAGGCTCTCACATTACCAGTTATATTTAAGTTTCACAACATTGTCTGTTGGGAAATGGTTACACCCATTGTCAAGCTACATAAGCTGAAGTCTGGGGTTTGCCCAAGGTCATACAAGCTCTTGTAAGATGGAAGGCAATTATATAATATAGTCGACTCTTGTTAACAGGTCCTCTTGAACCCAGTTTTGTAGATAATTTAACTGTTCGGGTAGACCAGTCTTCATCACCAGGATAGAAATTGTTGACCTGTTTCCAACAACAAATGCGACTCGGGTGGGGGGGTGGGGAGGAAGCCATGGTAAATCTACGCACAAGAGAGGAACTCCAGAGCTCTTGATTTGCACAACACTCCTCCTTTTGTTATAGTTTGTTTCCATTGCCTCCAGGAAAACTCTGCTTGGCAGGAACAGACATGCGATTTAGCTGACTCTGGGTTTTTCCTGTTATGATGAGCTGCATGATCTGGGAGAGCATAGAAATTGGGGCATTTCTTCCTGGGCAGTTTGTGCTGCCCTATAGTCCATTGCACAATAATTTTCAAAGTGTTTAGTGTGCAATACCTTGCTGCCTTTAAAAAAAAAAAAAAAAAAAAAAAAGCTCATGTTGAATCATTGGTGGCAAAAATACATCCTTGAGTGTAGAAGGCAGTTCCATTGTTGAATCCAGTCAACGTTATTCCTCTGTATGGAACATAGGCAATGAATAGGGGAGGCACTTGGGGGGGGGGGGGGGAAGTCATTTCCCCCCCACCCCGAGAGCGCTGGTGCCCGCTCTAACAGTGAGCACTCTGGTTGGTAGAGGGGCATGGGGAGTGCTTGTGCGTGCGTGCGTGCGCCCCCCCCCAATTGGCTCCTCTGGTTGCCAGCTGGCTGCTGGGGGACTGTTCCCTGCCTCGGTCATGCCACTCTAGTGCCCCCCCCGACTGGGGGTGTGCGCGCGCACCAGTCGCCCATGGAACTTACTGTTGAAAAACGGCATCTTTAGGACTTGTCATGCAGGTGCATCCAATATTTGTGCTTAAAATGCATATTTATCAACCTGTTGAAATTACAGGTTTTGACTTAAAACCCCCTAGTACTTGGATGGGCACTTGAACATAATAGAAAAATGTAGTTTGTAGAAAATAATTATAATGATAAGTCTATCCTAAGGCACCTCACACAGCCAATCAACCAAACAAGCATATTGGAAGGAATGGGGCCACTCTCTCTAAAGATTCCTCTTGCCATTTTTTGCTTCTTGGCAAAGCCTGAGAAGTGTCAGTTAGTGCTGTGAAACTTAAACAAGGTTTTGGTATTTCTGACCAAATTCCAAAGTTGAAGACCGTCTGTGGGAAAATCCCCTGCCACTAGTCTTGTGTGGTTTTTTTTTTTTTTTTTTTTTACACTCAAAGCAGATGTTTTGGTGTGACAACTGATCTGGGGTCAGCATCTCTACGTAGATTTTCCTGGGACAGAATCCATATTTCAGACAAATGGGCAGTCAGCGTAGATTACAGTGCACCAAAGTAGGTTCGCAGAAGTGTGGTTTTTGAACTGTATCTAAATCTCAACCCAGTTTGTGGAAAGGGTCCTTAAAGGTAGCCATTCTGATATTGCAAGAGTTATCTTGTGTCAGCCATATCTGATGAACACTTCCTCAAAAGCAGATTTGAAATAGTTGATAATGGATTGCCTTGTCAGCGTCAAGAGGTGGTGGTTTCTTGAGAGAGACTTGAAGTGGTTCCTTAAGGGCACCTGGTCTTCAAATGAGATGCAAACAGGCTTCATCATGTGACTAATTTTTGCCCAGGATTTCATCAGCCAGGAAGGTGATGGGTCTGAATTGCCTCCAAAACTTCATTGAGTGACTTGGGTGAATCTTTAGCAAATAGTCTCCATGTAACCTCCTCTGCTTTTTTTTAATTGCCTTCCCCCTCTTCCCCCCCCCCCCCCCCAAAAAAAAAAAAAAAAAAAAGAGACTCAGCCAACTAAGGTGGGGTTTTTTTCCCCCTCAAAACAATCTTTTGTTGTAATAGGGATTTTGGATCTACAGTGATTGAGACAGTCCTGAAGAATACTACCAAGCTGTCTGCCACCCTGAGCAGAACTATTGTCTCAGACTGAAGGCTGTGGACAGATACATTTTTTTTTTCCTTCTCATAGAGTGATCTGTCTGAGAATCTGTATTCTATCTCCACCCTTCCAGAGTCCTCTCGTGCCCAAATCCTCATTCTCTTTGAGGAAGAGCATCAAAACAGGCTCTCTATTCCAGTGAGAGAGGTGTGTACCAAAGTCAGTCCCTTTCATTTGGTGGTTGCTTATTTTAATTTTTTGGGTAATCACCTGCCAAACCTTGTTAATGTAGAAACATTTTTAGATCAAAAGTACATATAGAACATAAAAGTAAATGATTGTGAAAATGCATGTGTTGGGTACTTGTTTATTCATGTATGCAGCAACTTGTTATGCCGCAGTTCATAAGTATGGTGGGGACATTTCTGCGCTGTCCTGCTTCGTTAATCATCATGACTGCTTTTGCTGTTTCAGAACTGAAATTAGCAGTTGTTAGAAACCAGATGTGCATATCCTTATTTCACTTTCTCAACTGTTGTATCTCAACCCTTATGTAACTCTCAAAAAGGTAACGGGGTTAAAAGGCATTGGAAATATTGTTACAAAAATTACTTCCTTTCTCTCACATCTGGGGTAAAAGATTCTGTCACCTTTTGTAATATGTGCAAAATGTAGGGTGGCTGTAGTTTTTATAGCCAATGCAGGGAGGTTAACATCTTCAAGTAAGTACTATCAGTCTGGAAAGTTCATGAGATACTACTTTACTAGACCTGGCTGTCTGAGGGTCCATGTTTGTGATTAGACACATGCAGGGGTTCAGATGTTCATGTCTAAAGTAATTTTCAGCTTGGATCTTTATATGTAATTAAAGCAAAATAGCTCTTATGAAAGGATAGCCCTAAGAAGACCTCCATCATATGAAGAGGTAGACATTTGAGTCAAGAATAGGCAATGTTATTGTATATCAAGTCCTATGTGAAGTGGGACATGTGTAGAGGTGAGAGAGGAACACTAAAGCAGTTGAACTGAGAGATGTGTTAGTTTGATCTTTTGCCAAAAGATCTCGGGGGGGGTTTGAGTGTGTTGTTTTGCATAAAAGAGGTGGGGGGGGGGGGGTGTGTGTGTGTGTGTGTGTGTTGTGTAACTTGTACCAAAAATGGCTGGTGCTGGTTGTTGAGTAACACTGGTTTTAATTGGTTTGAAATACTCCCAAGGCTGCTGTACAAAATGCTGCACAAACAGCTACATAACAAATGTGCTGAGCTGGCTGTAATATGCATATTTTGTGATGCAGAGAAGCGATCTCTATCCTGATATTGTAATGCTTTTGCTGTAGTTAAAATCTAATGTTTCTCTTCAGAGAGGAATTGAAGCTATCTGGCTGAGTATCTTGGCTCATGAGCATGGGTGACAGGGTAGACTGCTGTGGGGGGTAGCTGTGATGGTCTGAATCCCTGGTGGAGATGATCACCTCTGATACTTGCATTGGGGGGGCCTTCTGTTCAGTGGCCACTGATGGCTGGAAAGAGGGCAAACAGTAGGGGTAGCCAGAATCTTGAATCCCACACATTTTAAATAATAAGGCTCTCAACAGTCTGAAATACTTGGAAAGGCCATTCTTTGCATTTGAGGTTTTTGTGTGCCATGAATAGATGCATTTGTGTCCAGCTTGTCAATATTCATGTGCCCTGTAGTAACTCACAATTGTTCTGAGATGCATCAAGCTTTATCTTCTAATTGATTTCATTGTTTTGCTGTAGGTTAAAATTCTTTAAGCACTTGTGACTAAAGTGATGTCACTTGTTCCTAAACCTGTACAAACTGCTGCCGCCATTGAATAGTATTGCATATATTTTAGCATTTTCTAATGCAGCCACCTTTCCAGGTAAGCTAAGTATCTTGTTTTCACAGACACTATCAGGTGACGCAGAATAAAAGTGATTCTTAAAGCAATTTTGTTGTAATGGAGATCTTAGAATAGAATAAGATCCTCTAATCTCTTGCAAGATAGCAATGGAGAAACATTAGCTTGTGCATGCTGTCTATTCTGCAGCTGTAACATTTGAATTAGTTGCAACACAGTTGTCCCTTACTCCCATTTGAGTGTGGCTGGAAATTTGTGGTGTAGCTGGGACCTAGATTTGTCCCTCTGTTATAACCTCTGTCAGCTGCTGAAGGGAGCTCCTGGGTCACTGATCCTACACCCCTGCAAGTCCTTCATTCTTCTATACTTCAAATTTTAACTGTTAGAGTAAGAGTCTTGGGATAACTGCTCTAACCTGGTTTCCAGACTTGATTATAGCACTTCCATGGAAGTCTTTTACATATGGATTAAGGACAACTCTTACCTTGCTAATTACTAAGCCTTTCTGACCCCCTCCCTCCCCCTTTAATTAGCACCCTCTTCTTAAATTCTCTAAGCAGTCTCTTTGTACCCTTGATTAGATTTTACAGTTATTCAAAGAAATATTGTTACATGTGACTTTTTGTTAGGGAACAGTTTGTTCTGAAAACACTAGTATTTCCTGACTGCTCAAGTAAAATTTCTAACTCTGTAATATCCTGACCTATCTAGATCTTTTTGTGGAAGGCAGTTAAGCATTTTCTATAGGTCCAACTTTTAAAGCATTTTTTATCCTTTGTGCATTTGAATTGTATCTTCCTTTTGAATTTACCTCTTCTTGGCCTTCTGTTGGCAATGGCTGTGCTACCTGAAAGCCACATCACTTGCGAAACAAATATTAAAGGAGCTCTTAAGAACTGACTAGAAACTGATTTATCCTGGCAGAGACCCATTGGCTTTTGTTTTCTTTAAATTTGTTGGTAGATGAAAAACATAGCCTCTACGCTCGCAAACACAGTACATCATAACTGTGCCAAGTACTTCAAGTCTTCCTGCATAGCACACTGTCAAATATAATCATAACAACCTCTTATGCATTCAGATCCCTTATGCAAAATTGGGTTAATGCAACATGTGCAATTAAAGCTTTTCATTGTAAAGTCAGCTTTAACAGTAATTTGCCCCATATGCAGTATTTTGACTGCTTTCTGGTTAAACTTCAATGCTTTATGTACTTATTCAGTCTTACAGTTCCTTAATGCCTAATTTTCCAATCTTGGGCAGTCAAAATTGTTTGATGGATTGGGTATGTTTAATTTCTGTACCTAATGCTAGCTGTAACTTGTACATTTTCAGTTGCAAGGATAATGTTATTTGATATACTAGGTTTGGAAAAATATTCCCAGCCTTTGTGCTGAATTAACTGCATGCAATAAGTTGCTCTGAAGAGTTAAAGCAAACTGACCAGATGAAACAAACTTCTGTAAGGATTTGATGCTTTATGGAAGAAGAGGTAATTTCTTGGGAAGCTGCATTGCTTGGGTGGATGTAATACTTGCGAGAGTCTACCCAAGGCGTGTTGTTACTCGGATATCATTTATCTTTCTTCATAGCCGCAGTTTTGAATGAGGATGTGTGGGCAGTATTTGTCAAACTGGCTTATCTAACTAGTATCTGACTGGTTCCAGTAGGTCTAGCTGACAGGCCTGTTTTTTCCATCCTCCTAGCTCAGATGATTAGCTTTATCAGCTCCACTGTGAAATTTGTCTTCTCTAGTAGCAATTTTTAAGTAACATGACTTTTAGGTCTGTCATTGGAAGGTCTATTTTAAGCCACACTTATTCTAAGTCTCCTGTCATCTTTTTAAAAAATGCTGCTACTTACTCTAAGTATCTTCAGTCATTCACCCTTTGGATCTGACAGTCTTTTCAAAACATTTTGCATCTTCTAATCTTCTTTCCAATTATCTCTTTAATATGTTTTGATCAGTCTCATGAATGGCAAATTGCCTTTGTCCTTAGATTTGTTTCCCAGTGTTATAGCTATACTTGTATTTGCAATACATATTCTCCAAGTGAACCTAGTATTTGGGACCCTGCTTTCATGATGATTAATGGGCCTCCTCTCCCCTGCCCCCAGTCTATTTGCATATTATGCTGCTGCTCCTTGCTTCTGTACAGCATTTTTTTCTCTATTCTTGACAGCGAGTTTTATTTCTTTTTCAGCCCTCTCCCATTACTGAACTAGTGATCTGTTCCATATAGGGTCTCATAAAACCCTCATTACTGAAATACTAGCTTCTATTAATGCATGAAATAGTGTCAATAGTGTGCATCTTTTGTAGTCTTCCTGGTGCAGCAGGGGTTTGTCTTATTTGAAAAGAAGGAGCCTCAGGGGCTGGACTGGATAAAATATAATATATTGGATAAAATTATAATATGGCCTTGCATTTATTACGGTGAAGCTTGAAACTTTTGAAATCCCTCACAAGGAGCAAACTGATCGTTGGGGATTGCTTTGGCTTTTGAGAGTAGAGAAGATGATGTAATGGCTCCACTAGACTTTTTTGGGGGGAGGTGTGGGTGGGTAGGAAAAAGGGCACTTGGCAGATGCATTAATCAAGAGAGCTGAACTACAAAATAAGTTTGTTTGTAGCCTGTGTAAAGAAATACTCAAATTATTTGCTTAGTGTACCAAAGGGAAGCATCTGTGCTTACTGTAGGAAGGCGTGTGGGTGGTGAAGGTCAACATCCCTTGAGGTCCTGATGACTTAAATTGCTCCTCTACATACTGTAAGAGGTGGGTTCATCTCTCCACAGTTATTGGAAATATTATTGCAGTGTTTTAGACTCATGGTGTCTCCTCAGAGGGTACCAGAAGACATGTGCATTTTTAATTTTGTGGCTTATGATTAAAAGAGGGCATATGGCATCATTTCGAGTCAAGTCGCTCCCAAGGCTGCTGCAACCGTTGGGCACCTTGGATGCTATAACAACCATCCTCCACGTTGCATGCGCTTGGATGAGTTGCTTTGCATCATTGGGTGCTTTTTTAGTCCTGCTGGGTGTCCACATCCCCTTCTCACCCAGGCTAGCCCAGGTGGGGACTCCAGTTTAGTTGCTGAAAACCCACCCATGGAACAGGCTGTACTACCTTACATGGTACCAGATAGCAGACCAAGAGAGGCCTGGCTTGATAATTTAGTTACATTTGAGGTGAATCAAAAAGCTTTATCTCAACCATAGGTCTTTGGGTGGATAAAGGATGTCTTATAAACTTTTTGAGAAGCTCTCTCATCCCTTTAGCCCTACTAATATAACTTGAAATGAAATGTCAACATTCATTAACTGCTCTTGATGACACTGAAAACTAGGGCTGTGCAAAACTTTGGGTGCTGATTTGATTCGGTGGTCGAATCTCTGAATCTGTATTGAATCAGGGGACCACTTCAAAGGTCCACATTGATTCAAAGCTCTCCAAGTCTTCGGAAAAGATTCGGAGAGCTTTGATGATTTGGACAGTCCCTGCCTGCCACAGCAGGGAGCTGGAGCCAGGCTCCATCCGGTAGGTAGGGGCTAGGGGGGGGGAGTATGGGGGGGC